>NW_025534563.1:0-62500 GCF_020615455.1 Coregonus clupeaformis | reverse complement strand
TGTGTGTGTGTGTCCAGTGTGTGTGTGTGTGTCCGGTGTGTGTGGGTGTGTCTGTCCAGTGTGTGTCCAGTGTGTGTGTGTGTGATCAGTGTGTGTGTGTCCTCTGTGTGTGTGTGTGTCCAGTGTGTGTTTGTCCGGTGTGTGTGTGTGTGTGTCCAGTGTGTGTGTGTGTGTCCAGTGTGTGTGTGTGTGTGTGTGTGTGTGTGTGTGTGTGTCCAGTGTGTGTGTGTGTCCAGTGTGTGTGTGTGTCCAGTCTGTGTGTCTGAATCTAGTGTTTGTGTGTGTGTGTGTCTAGTGTGTGTGTTTGTGTGTGTCCAGTGTGTGTGTTTGTCAAGTGTGTGTGTGTGTGTGTGTGTGTGTGTGTCCAGTTTGTGTGTGTGTCCAGTGTGTTTGTCCATTGTGTGTGTGTGTCTCAGTGTTACCATGGTTATTATTTACAGGGACACTGAGTCCAAAACCCTAAACCCTGGATATAGGGGCTCAGTGAATGTGGAGTGGAATGTGTACAGGTGGGTCAGTGTGTCAGAGGAGACTCTGTAGAAGGACAGAGTGCCGGCTGGCCAGTCCAGATACACTCCTACTCTGTGGGAGCTGGAGGAGGGGACGTCTATGATAGTGGACTTACTATTGTGCCAGGCTCTGTAACTGTTGTCAGAGCAGATCAGACTCCAGGATTTGTCATTGTATCCAAGCCAACAGTCATAACCCCATCCTCTCCTGTTGATTCCTTTATATGTCACTCCTATACCAGCCCCTCTCCCCACTCCCTCTACCTCCCAGTAACAGCGTCCAGTCAGACCCTCTCTACACAGCACCTGTTCAATGTCCTCAAATCTCTCTGGGTGATCAGGATACGGCTGCTCCTCTCTCCTACATGTCACCTTTCTGTTCTCCTCAGACAGAGAGAGGAATCTGTTTACTGTGTTTAGGTCCAGTGTGAGATCACAGACATCTGATGGATGAAACCAGACACAATATTAGAAAATCATCATCATTCACATTAGAATGTTAACTCACTTTTCACTAATTCATTTAATGTAGATGTTTCTAGGTATCAAAAGGAAAAGTTAAGGTAACTTGAGACTTGTTCAATGATCATATGTTATACTGTATGGTAATATAAAACACACTTATTCCCATTAATTACACACACACACACACACATCCTGAACACACACACACACACACTGACACACACACATCCTGAACACACACACACAACCTGAACAAACACACAAACACACACACATCCTGAACACACACACACACACATCCTGAACACACACACACACTGGATACACACACACACACACACACATTTCTAAAGTAACACAAACACGCCACACACACAGACACACACATTGTCAAAGCAACTCTTTGTAAACTTTGGTGTCCCTGATTTGTGCTTCTGTAGAACTACAGCTGATATTTAATATGACCAAGTAAGTAATGATGGTGGTCTTTGACTTTGACTTCACTTGAATTAAGACTTATTCTTAGTCATATTCTTCACAGCAGTCAACACTCACATTTTCTAAGTCCAGGTTTCATTGTGTTCTCTCCACCATGTTCCACACTGTAGCGGTAAGCAGAAGAACAGACAGTCATTGAGGGATACACCCTGAACACACACACACACACACACACACACACACACACACACACACACACCACACACACACACCCACAGTCAGCATAACTTTGTCCAAGTGTGTGTGTGTGTGTGTGTGTGTGTCCAGTGTTTGTGTCCTGTGTGTGTCCTTTTTGTGTTTGTGTCCTTTTTGTGTGTGTATTTGTCCAGTGTGAGTGTGTGTGTGTCCAGTGTGTGTGTGAACGTGTGTCCAGAGTGCGTGTGTGTCCAGTGTGTGTGTGTGTCCAGTGTGCGTCCTTTTTGTGTATGTGTCCAGTGTGTGTGCTGCGTGTGTCCAGTGTGTGTGTGTCTAGTGTGTGTGTGTGTGTGTCCAGTGTGTGTGTGTGTGTCCAGTGTGTGTGTGTCCAGTGTGAGTGTGTGTGTGTGTGTCCAGTGTGTGTGTGTGTGTGTCCAGTGTGTGTGTGTCCAGTGTGTGTGTGTGTGTGTCCAGTGTGTGTGTGTCCAGTGTGAGTGTGTGTGTGTGTGTCCAGTATGTGTCTGTGTGTGTCCAGTCTGTGTGTGTGTTTGTCCAGTATGTGTGTGTGTCTAGTGTGTGTATGTATGGATCCAGTGTGTGTGTGTGTGTGTGTGTGTGTGTGTGTGTGTGTGTGCCTGTGTGAGTGTGTGTGTTTCCTTTTTGTGTTTGTGTGTGTCCAGTCTGTGTCTGTGTGTGTCCAGTGTGTTTGTTTGTGTGTGTCCAGTGTGTGTGTGTGTCCAGTGTGTGTGTGTCCAGTGTTTGTGTGTGTGTGTGTGTGTGCGTGTGTGTGTTTCCAGTGTGTGTGTGTGCGTGTCTACTGTGTTTTTTTTCCAGTTTGTGAGTGTGGGTGGGTGAGTGTGTGTGAGTGAGTGTGTGTGTGTGTCCAGTGTGTGTGTGTGTGTGTCCAGTGCGTGTGTGTGTGTGTCCAGTGTGTGTGTGTGTCCAGTGTGTGTGTGTCCAGTGTTTGTGTGTGTGTGTGTGTGCGTGTGTGTGTTTCCAGTGTGTGTGTGTGTGTCTCAGTGCGTGTGTGTGTGTGTGTCCAGTGTGTGTGTGTGTCCAGTGTGTGTGTGTCTCCAGTGTGAGTGTGTGTGTGTGTGTGTGATCCAGTGTGTGTATGTTGGGGGTGTTTTTGTCCAGAGTGTGTGTTTCCAGTGTGTGTGTGTGTTTCCAGTGTATGTGTTTTTCAGTGTGTGTGTTTCTCCAGTTGTGTGTGTGTGTGTCCAGTGTGTGTGTGTGTGTGTGTCCAGTGTGAGTGTGTGTATGTGTCCTTTGTGAGTTTGTGTGTGTTTCCAGTGTGTGTGTGTGTGTGTGTGTGTGTCCCCAGTGTGTGTGTGTTTTCAGTGTGTGTGTGTCCAGTGTGTGTGTGTGTGTGTGTCCAGTGTGAGTGTGTGTATGTGTCCTTTGTGAGTTTGTGTTTGTTTGTGTGTGTGTGTTTGTCCAGTGTGTGTGTTTCCAGTGTGTGTGTGTTTTCAGTGTGTGTTTGTGTGTGTGTGTGTGTGTGTCCAGTGTGTGTATGTCCAGTGTGTGTGTTTGTGTGTGTGTGTGTGTGTGTGTGTGTGTGTATGTGTCCATTGTGTGTGTGTGTGTCAGTGTGTGTGTGTGTGTGTGTGTTGTCAAGTGTGTGTGTGTGTCCAGTGTGTGTGCGTGTGTTTGTGTGTGTGTGTGTGTCCAGTGTGAGTGTGTTTCCAGTGTGTGAGTGTGTTTGTGTGTGTGTTTGTGTGTTGGTCCAGTGTGTGTGTGTGTGTGTGTGTGTGTGTGTGTCCAGTGTGTGTGTAGTGTGTCCAGTGTGTGTGTGTGTGTGTGTGTGTGTGTGTGTGTGTGTGTGTGTGTGTGTGTGTGTGTCCAGTGTGTGTGTGTGTCAAGGATGTGTGTGTGTGTGTGTGTGTCCAGTGTGTTTTTTTTCCAGTTTTCCAGTGTGAGTGAGTGTGTGTGGTTCCAGTGTGTGTGTGTGTGTGTCCAGTGTGTGTGTGTGTGTCAAGGATGTGTGTGTGTGTGTGTGTCCAGTGTGTTTTTTTTCCAGTTTTCCAGTGTGAGTGAGTGTGTGTGTGTGTGTGTGTGTGTGTGTGTGTGTGTCCAGTGTGTGTATGTCCAGTGTGTGTGTTTGTGTGTGTGTGTGTGTGTGTGTTTGTGTGTGTGTGTGTCCAGTGTGTGTGTGTGTGTCCTTTGTGTGTGTGTGTGTGTCCATTTTGAGTGTGTGTGTGTGTGTCCAGTGAGAGTGTGTGTGTGTGTGTGTGAGTCCAGTGTGTTTGTGTTTCCGGTGTGTGTGTGTGTGCGTTTGTCCAGTGTGTGTGTGTGTGTGTGTTTTGTGTCCAGTGTGAATGTGTGTGTGTGTGTCCGTGTGAGTCAGTGAGTGTGTGTGTTTTGTGTCCAGTTTGTGTCCAGTGTGTGTGTGTGTCCAGTGTGTGTGTTCAGTGTGTGTTCCAGTGTGTGTGTGTGTGTGTGTGTGTGCCCAGTGTGTGTGTCCAGTGTGTGTGTTTCCAGTATGTGTGTGTGTGTGTGTGTGTGTGTCTGTGTGTGTGTGTGTGTGTGTGTGTGTGTCCAGTGTGAGTGTGTGTGTGTCCGTGTGAGTTTGTGTGTGTTTCGGTGTGTGTGTGTGTGTGTGTGTCCCCAGTGTGTGTGTGTTTTCAGTGTGTGTGTGTCCAGTGTGTGTGTGTGTGTGTGTCCAGTGTGAGTGTGTGTATGTGTCCTTTGTGAGTTTGTGTGTGTTTGTGTGTGTGTGTTTGTCCAGTGTGTGTGTTTCCAGTGTGTGTGTGTTTTCAGTGTGTGTTTGTGTGTGTGTGTGTGTGTCCAGTGTGTGTATGTCCAGTGTGTGTGTTTGTGTGTGTGTGTGTGTGTGTGTGTGTGTGTATGTGTCCATTGTGTGTGTGTGTGTCCAGTGTGTGTGTGTGTGTGTGTGTGTCCAGTGTGTGTGTGTGTCCAGTGTGTGTGCGTGTGTTTGTGTGTGTGTGTGTCCAGTGTGAGTGTGTTTCCAGTGTGTGAGTGTGTTTGTGTGTGTGTTTGTGTGTTGGTCCAGTGTGTGTGTGTGTGTCTGTGTGTGTGTGTGTGTGTGTGTGTGTGTGTGTGTCCAGTGTGTGTGTGCGTGTGTCCAGTGTGTGTGTGTGTGTGTGTGTGTGTGTGTGTGTGTGTGTGTGTGTGTGTGTGTGTGTGTGTGTCCATGTGTGTGTGTGTGTCAAGGATGTGTGTGTGTGTCCATTGTGTGTGTGTGTGTCCATTTTGAGTGTGTGTGTGTGTGTTCCAGTGAGTGTGTGTGTGTGTGTGTGTGAGTCCAGTGTGTTTGTGTTTCCGTGTGTGTGTGTGTGTGTTTGTCCAGTGTGTGTGTGTGTGTTTGTGTCCAGTGTGAATGTGTGTGTGTGTCCGTGTGAGTGTGAGTGTGTGTGTGTGTCCAGTTTGTGTCCAGTGTGTGTGTGCTTGTCCACTGTGTGTCCAGTGTGTGTGTGTGTGTGTGTGTGTGTGCCCAGTGTGTGTGTGTGTGTGTGTGTGTTGTCCAGTGTGTGTGTGTGTGCCATTGTGTGTGTGTGTGTGTCCATTTTGAGTGTGTGTGTCCAGTGTGAGTGTGTGTGTGTGTGTGTGTGTAGTCCAGTGTGTTTGTGTTTCCGTGTGTGTGTGTGTGTGTTTGTCCAGTGTGTGTGTGTGTGTGTTTGTGTCCAGTGTGAATGTGTGTGTGTGTGTCCCGTGTGAGTGTGAGTGTGTGTGTAACGATCCCGGCAGTCTGAGTCGGGTCCTGTCTGTGGACTAGTTTTTTCGGCTCGTGATCTCCAGTTTCCCGAGGGTTCTGGAACGCTCCGGGAGCTCTCTTGATTTCCGCACCTGCATCCCATCAGCAATCTGCACACCTGGTCCTGATCATCACCCTTCTTAGGCTCTGGCCTAACATCCATTCCCTGCCGGATCGTTAGCCATGAACAGCAGGTTTACCAGAGTATCAGTCTTAGAGCCTAGCGTTAGTTTTGTTGTTTTTGCACCTTGTTGTTTACTTACCTCCGTTTTGTTCCATCTGCAGTCACCCGTCCGAACCTTCATCCAACCTCTGCCTGGTGGTCGGCGGCTGCCGACCATGATGGGATCAACCACTGCACCCCCAACAACTAATCAACGCCGCCCGCTCTGTTCCCTGGATTATTCAGCATCACTCTTGGAATTGTAAATAAACACTCACCTTCGTTTTCAACTTACCTTGTCCTGGTCTGCTTCTGGGTTCTGGCTTCTGCAACTCGTGACAGAACTGATCCGGCCAGTAATGAACCCAGCGGACCTGGACTCTGTTCGCCATGCCATTACCCAGCAGGAGAAGATGTTGGGCCATCATAGCACGGTACTACAGGAGATCGCATTGTCAGTTCGGAACCTTTCCACCGGTCTGACGGAGGTCCAGAACCAACGCCAGTTTCCGGTGGAGGATCCACTACCGGGTTTCACCCATCTCGCCTGCCGCTTCTGGAGCTGTGTCCTTCCGTGAGCCCAAGGTTCCCGACGCCGGATAAATATGAGGGGGAGCTGGAAGATGCCGTCTCTTCCTTATGCAGTGTGGATTAGTGTTCGATCTACAGCCCTACTCTTATGCCACAGACAAGGCTAGGTAGCCTTTGTGATTGAGTTGCTGCGTGGTCGAGCGCTGAGTGGGCTTCAGCCGTTTGGGAACGACAGGATCCCCTGCATGGCTTCATACCAGGGGTTCACGGCCGAGATGAGGAAGCTCTCGACCATTCCGTCCGAGGGAGGGACGAGCTAGGCGCCTGTTTTCGCTTCGCCAAGGAACTCGCAGCGGGCCGACTTCTGATCGAGTTCAAGACGGTGGCTGTGGAGAGTGGGTGGAATGAGGAGTCTCTGCAAGCGGCCTTTACCAGGGTCTGTCGGAGCAGCTCAAGGATGAGTTGATCTCCTATCCGAGCCTAGTGACCTGGACAGCTTGGTAGCCTTGTCTATTCGGTGGATAATCGAGTCCGAGAGCGAAGGAGGGAGAAGCAATGGGTTCCGACCCAACCGATCAGCTTCTCAGGTTCCAGTCGGGTCGTCAAACTGCGCGCTCGCTAAAGTTGGGAGGACTTTTAGCGAGCCAGTTTCGACCTCTCTCAATACCTCTGTCAGACCCCGTTTCCCGGCTACCCTTATGAACAGGAATCAGAGCTTAGCGATTAACGCTTTTATCGATTCAGGTGCCGGTGGAAGCTTTCTAGATGCCGAGTTGGTGGAACAGCTGGGGCTTTCCAAGGAGCAATTGCCGAAGCCATTGAAGCTACCACTCTGGACGGCAGTAGTCTGGCACGTATCACGATGAGGACTGAACCGGTTAAGATGCTGTTGTCGGGGAATCATTCTGAGATGATTTCATTCTTCATTCTGCCGTCTTCCCATGTTCCTCTGGTCCTTGGATACCCCTGGCTGAAGGAACACAATCCCACGTTCGATTGGGTGACGGGCAAGGTAACGAGTTGGAGCCTTGATTGTCATGCTAACTGTCTCAAGACTGCCTGTCCCCATTCGGTTCCCAGTCAGGTGATTGAGGCTAAACCCCCAGATTTGTCCCTGGTTCCCGAGACATATCACGATTTGGGGGAAGTTTTCAGTAAGCAGAAGGCTCTGTCACTCCCCTCCCCACCGACCATATGATTGTGCCATCAACCTGTTCCCTGGAGCTGTCTACCCCAAGGGAAGGTTATACAGTATCTCCCGACCTGAACGTGAGGCTTTGAGACCTACATCAAGGAGTCCCTAGCTGCTGGTCTCGTTCGTCCCTCGTCATCACCCCTGGGGGCAGGATTCTTCTAATTGTGGGTAAGAAGGATGGCTCTCTTCGACCGCGGCATTGATTATCGGGGGTTGAATGACATCACGGTCAAGAACAAGTATCCCCTGCCCTTGATGAGTTCTGCCTTCGACTCCTTACAGGGTGCTACGGTGTTCACTAAGCTAGACCTACGCAATGCGTATCACATGGTCCGGATCAGAGAGGGGGACGAGTGGTTGACGGGGTTTCAATACACCGATGGGTCACTTCGAGTATCAGGTGATGCCGTTTGGACTGACCAATGCTCCAGCGGTATTCCAGAGTATGGTGAACGACGTCCTGAGAGATATGATCGGGTCTCTTTTGTGTTTGTTTACCTGGATGACATTCTGATCTTCTCGAAGGAACCTTCCGACCACGTCCAGCATGTCCGGCAGGTTCTGCAGCGATTGTTGGAGAATCGCCTGTTCGTGAAGGCCGAGAAGTGCGAGTTTCACGCCCACACGACATCCTTTCTCGGGTACATCATCTCCAGGGGAGAGATTAGGATGGACCAGGAGAAGGTTAGAGCGGTTCTGGAATGGGCCCAGCCCGTACGAGATTGCAGCTCCAGAGATTTTTGGGGTTTGCGAATTTCTACCGCAGATTCATCCGGATTACAGCCGTGTGGCAGCTCCGCTAACTGCCTTGACTTCCAGTATCAGGACCTTCAAGTGGAATCCGGAGGCGGATCGAGCTGTTTCTGGATTTGAAGAGCGATTCACCAACGCACCGATTCTCTCTCAACCGACACGGCCCGCCAGTTCGTCGTTGAAGTGGACGCGTCTGATGTGGGGAGTTGGCGCCATCCTGTCGCAGCGATGCTCCACGGACAGTAAACTCCATCCCTGCGCCTACTACTCGTCGCCTTTCGCCGGCGGAGAGGAATTACGATGTGGGTAACCGGGAGCTTTCTCGCGGTGAAACTTGCCCTTGGAGGAGTGGCGCCACTGGTTGGAGGGGGCGGAGCAACCGTTTATTGTCTGGACTGACCACAAGAATCTTGCTTACGTGCAATCGGCTAAACGCCCCAACTCCCGTCAGGCCAGGTGGGCGTTGTTTTTCGGACGATTCAAGTTTTCCCTGACGCCCGACCTGGATCTAAGAACGGCAAGGCGGACGCCTTGTCCCCGGATGTTCTCCAAGACGGAGGAGAGTGGGTCCAAGACCAGACAATTCTCCCCCGGAACTGCGTCGTGGGGAGCAGTTATGTGGAAGATTGAGGAGGAGGTGCTGGCGGCCCTTCGACTCAGCCCGGTCCCGTAACGGTCCACCCGGGTCGGTTGTTTGTGCCTGAGTCGGTTCGTCCTGCTGTCCTCAAATGGTCCCACGCCAGCAAGATGGCTTGTCACCCTGGCGTGGCTCGGACAATGGCGTTTCTTCGCAGACGCTTTTTGGTGGCTTGCCATGGCCGAGATACTCGGGTTTTGTTGCTGCCTGTCCAGTGTGCGCAAGAGAATAAGAGTACCAATCGGCCCAGCTCTGGACTACTTCACCCCCTTCCTATTCCCCGCGACCATGGTCGCATCTGGCCCTGGACTTCGTCACTGGGTTGCCCGCTTCTGAGGGGAACACGGTCGTTCTGACTATCGTGGACAGATTCAGCAAGTTCGCCCCACTTTGTGCCAATTGCCAAGCTTCCCTCTGCCTCGGAGACGTCCCGAGATCCTGGTTAGGGAGGTTTTCAGGGTCCACGGGTTGCCCAGTGATATCGCTTTCCGACCGTGGCCCTCAGTTTACCTCTGCTGTCTGAAAGTCCTTCTGTTTGGCCATTGGAGCTACAGTCAGTCTCACATCTGGTTTTCACCCCAATCCAATGGTCAGGCGGAGAGAGCCAACCAGAAGATGGAAACCACGCTACGCTGCCTGGTCTCTTCCAACCCCACCTCCTGGGTCTCTCAGTTGCCTTGGGTTGAGTATGCCCACAATACTCTCCCTACATCTGCCACTGGGATGTCTCCCTTCCAGTGCCTGTATGGCTACCAACCTCCCCTGTTCCCTTCTCAGGAGAAGGAGCTCTCAGTGCCCTCTGTTCAGGCCCATATTCGTGCTGCCACCGGACCTGGCATCGGGCCAGAAAGGCACTCACTTAGAGTTTCGGACCGGTATCAGCTCCAGGCGAATCGTCGCCGGATCCCCGCCTCCCACCTATACCATCGGAGATAGGGTCTGGTTGGCCACACGGGATCTTCCGTTACGGACTGAGTCTAGGAAGTTGTTACCGGAGTTCATTGGTCCGTTTGTGGTGGAGAAGGTGATCAATCCAGTGGCAGTTCGACTCAAACTACCGAGGACGCTCAGAGTCCATCCCACCTTTCATGTCTCCTGCCTCAAGCCGGTTTTCCTCAGTCCTCTGTTGCCTCCTCCGCCTCCTCCTCCTCCTCTCGGATGATCGGAGGTGGTCCTGCCTACACGGTGCGACGAATCATGGATTCCAGACGGCGGGGCCGGGGTTTCCAGTATCTCGTGGACTGGGAGGGGTATGGTCCTGAAGAGAGGAGTTGGATTCGCGGCGACAGATCCTAGATGCTGACCTCATCCGTGACTTCTACCGCCTCCATCCTGGCGCTCCGGGAGTCCGCCCGGTGGCGCTTGCCGGAGGGGGGGTACTGTAACGATCCCGGCAGTCTGAGTCGGGTCCTGTCTGTGGACTAGTTTTTTCGGCTCGTGATCTCCAGTTTCCCGAGGGTTCTGGAACGCTCCGGGGAGCTCTCTTGATTTCCGCACCTGCATCCCATCAGCAATCTGCACACCTGGTCCTGATCATCACCCTTCTTAGGCTCTGGCCTAACATCCATTCCCTGCCGGATCGTTAGCCATGAACAGTAGGTTTACCAGAGTATCAGTCTTAGAGCCTAGCGTTAGTTTTGTTGTTTTTGCACCTTGTTGTTTACTTACCCGTTTTTGTTCCATCTGCAGTCACCCGTCCGGAACCTTCATCCAACCTCTGCCTGGTGGTCGGCGGCTGCCCACCCATGATGGGATCAACCACTGCACCCCCAACAACTAATCAACGCCGCCCGCTCTGTTCCCTGGGATTATTCAGCATCACTCTTGAATTGTAAATAAACACTCACCTTCGGTTTCAACTTACCTTGTCCTGGTCTGCTTCTGGGTTCTGGCTTTGCAACTCGTGACAGTGTGTGTGTGTCCAGTTTGTGTCCAGTGTGTGTGTGTGTCCACTGTGTGTTCAGTGTGTGTGTCCAGTGTGTGTGTGTGTGTGTGTGTGTGCCCAGTGTGTGTGTCCAGTGTGTGTTTTCCAGTATGTGTGTGTGTGTGTGTGTGTGTCTGTGTGTGTGTGTGTGTGTGTGTGTCCAGTGTGAGTGTGTGTGTGTCCTTGTGAGTTTGTGTGTGTGTGTGTTTCCAGTTTGTGCGTGTGTGTGCCCAGTGTGTCTGTCCAGTGTGTATGTGTTTCTTTTGTGTGTGTGTGTGGGGCCACTGTGTGTGTGTGTTTGTGTGTGTCCAGTATGTGTGTGTGTGTGTGTGTGTGTGTGTGTGACCAGTGTGTGTGTGTATGTGTCCTTTGTGTGTATGTGTCCAGTGTGTGTTTGTCCAGTGTGTGTGTGTTTCCATTCTGTGTGTGTCCAGTGTGTTTGTGTGTGTGTTCATTGTGTGCGCTTGCATGTGTGTCCAGTGTATGTGTGTGTGTGATACACTGATACACGTGCACACATACACACTGGACACACACACACACACACACACACACACACACACACACACAGTCTTTATATAACTTAGTCCAAGTGGTGGTCAGAATGTTTGTCTTAACTAGCCTGACAACTCCAACATGTCTGATATGAACATTGACATAAACCCTCTACATACTTGAGTTTCTCCAGTCTGCAGTGTGGATCCTCCAGTCCAGCAGAGAGCAGTCTGACTCCTGAGTCTCCTGGGTGATTGTAGCTCAGGTCCAGCTCTCTCAGGTATGAGGGGTTTGACTTCAGAGCTGAGACCAGAGAAGCACAGCCTTCCCCTGTGACTAGACAGCCTGACAGCCTGAAAAGAGTCAAATCATATTAAAACCACACTGCTATTCTTTGGTGGTCAAAATAGTGGCAGTATATTTTTTCCAACATTTTCATTTATACCAGTGTACCTGAAACCTGCCATATATATGTCATTATTAGAAAAAATCATAATATTGTGTGTAGAGAGAAAAATATATAGTACAAATATTTGAGTAGACTGACCAGAGCAGTTTAAAAGCAGTATCAGTCAAAAGACAGACAGTGAGGTATCAGATTTAGATTGTATTGAGTATACAGTCCACACCATATCTATTTTGACAGTGAAGCTAACATTTTAAATGTGGCTCTATACTCCAACATTTTGAATTTGAGATCAAATGTTTCATGTGAGGTGACAGCATATAATGTCACCTTTTATTTGAGGGTATTTTTATACATATCTGTTTCACTGTTTAGAAATGAAGCACTTTATGTATCTAGTCCCCTATTTGAAGAAGTCATAATATTCTGACCAATTCACTTATAGTGTATTAAAGTAGTCAAAAGTTGAGTATTTGGTCCCAAACTTGTTGGTTGCATTTGCAGTTTGTTTTGGTTGTGTTTTGGGTTATGTTTTGCCCAATAGTAACTGAATGGTGGATGATGACTGGAGTAATTTTCTGTCTAAGTGAGTAGATAACAGGTTTCTAAACACTACTAAATTAATCCTAATGATGCCATGATTAATAAAATAATGAATGAATCATGAATAATAATGAATGAGAAAGTTACAGAGGCTACAACAAAACATACTAACCTCTCACCATTAACATCAAATAAAACGTGACATTCTGTACTGTCGCCTAATATGAAACATTATATCTCAAATCCAAAATGCTGGAGCATAGCACCAAATGTAAAACTGTAAGCTTCACTGTCCAAACACATATGGTGTGGACTATGTGTGCCTGGTAAACACATGTGGATCTGGTGAACAGTTATCATTTGTTGACCAACTACAGGAGTACTGACCTCAGAGTCTCCAGTTTACAGTGGGGATCCCCCAGTCCAGCAGAGAGCAGCTTCACTCCTGAATCCTTCAGGTCATTGTTACTCAGATCCAGCTCTCAGGTGTGAGGGGTTTGACTTCAGAGCTGAGACCAGAGAAGCACAGCCTTCCTCTGTGACTAGACAGCCTGACAGCCTGTAAAGAGTAAAATCATATTAAAACCACACTGCTATTCTTTGGTGGTGAAAATTGTGGCAGTATATTTTTACAACATATTCAGATATATCAGTGTCCTGAAACCCACCATATATATTCATAAATGAATGTATCATTATTAGAAATGATCATAATATTGCTTGTAGAGAGAAACATGTATAGTACAAATATTTGAGTAGACTGACCAGACCAGTTTAAAAAGCACTATCAGTCAAAAGACAGACAGTGAGGTATCAGATTTACCGTATTTTCCGCACTATAAGACGCACCGGAGTATAAAGCCGCAGCAGCTAAATTGAATGATGTGTCCATATATAAGCCGCACTGGACTATAAGCCGCATGTGTTTTAATGTTTAATTACCATATGTAAGGGATCGTGCACAGAGGGGATTGTCGGGAAAGAGATGGCTGCTTGAGGAAGCTCCCATTTATTAACATTTCAACAAACAAGTTGCATATTTGCATAACGTATTCCAGCAAAATTAGTTAATAGCGTCACAATCATTTAACCACTTAACTTTGGGTATTTTTGAAAAACCTTGAAAAGTGTGCACATCTTTGAATATTTATCTACATTATAGCCTACAGTAGTACCATAACAAAAAACAAAGCTTACAGCGCTTGACGAGAGAAATATCAATGGCTAAATTAAATGTGTTTTTTTAAAGTGCAAAATAAAGTGCCTGTAACACGACAGTAAGCGCAAACCTAAAAGTTGCAGCAACACCGCTGTTAAAATATACGGTAATCAGCCTACCAGAAAAGTCATTAATCCTCGTCTTCATCTTTTAGGCTAAGGTGCAGTACACGGCTGTAACCAGAAAAGTCAAGTCATTAATCCTCATCTCCGTCTTCTTCCTGCGTACTAAAACCACCAAAGTCCTCATCTTCAGTGTCGGAAACGAGCAGGCTCAGGGTGCTCGCCAGCCACTCTCTCTCTCCTTCGTTGATGCTCTCAAAACCAACGAACTCCTCTTCGTCACTGTCGGAATCGAACAGCCTCTGAAGGGCCTCAGCTGTGGCGGCGTCCTCCTCTTCATCACGCAGCAGTCCAGCCTTTCGAACCCGTTAATGATCGTGGATGTTTGACACTCCTCCACGCTATCAGGATCCACTCGCAAACTTGAGCGAAAGTTGCTTTTCGCATGCGACCAGTTTTGGTGAATGATTTATCGCCGCTAGTCATCAACGCCCCCACTGAACGCGTAGTGCCACTTTGAACGCATCGATTGACACCGATGTCGAGTGGCTGCAGATGCTTCGTTGTGCCCCCAGGAATCACAGCTGGAATCGAAGTTTGTGCTCTTGATGGCTGCTTTCACATAATCCGTTATATGGGCCCTCATGCTGTCCAAAACGAGCAAAGCTTTTTTTGGCGAAAGAATCCTCCAGGGCGCTTGACGTAGCACTCATTCAGCCATTCCTATACCCTCACCACATTCAGCCACTCATTCATTACGCTTTCACATCATCCACCCTTTCTTTGTTGACTTTAAAGGAGATGCCGTTCAGGATCTTTTTCTTTTGGCATTGTAACCCGCTTAAAAATCACCATTGGCCGGAAGCTTTAATCCAGATGCTGTGCAGCCAAGAACACAAGTGAAATTCGTTCTCTCGTGGCCAGTGGTTCTCAACGTGATGGACGATTCACCTTTATGTTAACAGTCCTAGTGAGAGGCAGGTCAAACGTCAAAGGCACTTCATCCATATTTATGATCAGGTCCGGATTCCGATGGAATATTCCTCTATCATTCTTTGTGTGAATTCGCCGAAGTTTGTTATATTTTCCTGGTAGTCGGGAGGGAGTAGCTGACACACAGTCGTCCCGCGCCTGATGGACAGTCCTTTCGTCTCATAAATCTGAAACACCAGGATGGTCCACTAAAATTTTCAATTTTCTTTTCGGGCGACTTTCAGCTTTCAGTCGGATCTGCACGTTGGAAACACCTCGGCCGTCTGCTCTCTGTGTGTTCACCCAATCTTCAAGAAAGTCTTCAAGTTCGGGCCATCTGCTTTTATTACCTCTGAAAGCTTTTTTTTGACTTTTTGCATTGAGACAGTGTCTTCCCGCTGGCTTCTCCAACGTCTCACCATTGACTTATTGATGCCAAGGCTACGTGCAGAAGCTCTATTTCCCTTCTTTTACAGCCAGATTGACTGCCTTTAACTTAAAAGCTGCATCATATGCATTTCTACGTTTGTTTTCCATAATGAGGGTTTGGCATGAAAACTTCCTTTGCACAAACTGTCTCGCTCTCAATGTCTGTCTGTCTTGCTCTCGTTCTGTCTCTCGTTCTGTCTCTCGTACCACTCTCGGTTCCACTTTTTACTTTTGCGCGCTACCTGTCTCACTCTTTTCTGGCCTCCAGCTTTTCCTGCTGGAGCCCGCCGCTAAAGGTGGGGGGGCGCGGACCGGTCATAGAGCCCATAGAGTTAAAGTTGGTGGACTGTAACCTGTAAAATCCATAGATTTAGGAGGTCTTCTAGTGGCCGTTAGCTGTAAAAATCCATAGATTAGCCGCACTGCTATATAAGCCGAGGGGTCGAAAAAATTGGAAAAAAGGCGGCTTATAGTCCGAAATACGGTAGATTGTATTGAGTATACAGTCCACACCATATCTATTTTGACAGTGAAGCTAACATTTTAAATGTGGCTCTATACTCAGCATTTTGGATTTGAGATCAAATGTTTCATATGAGGTGACAGTATATAATGTCACCTTTTATTTGAGGGTATTTGAATACATATCTGTTTCACCATTTAGAAATGAAAGCACTTTATGTATCTAGTCCCCCATTTTTGAAGAAGTCATAAGTATTTTGATAAATTCACTCATAGTGTATTAAAGTAGTATAAAGTTTAGTATTTGGTCCCAAACTCGTTGATTGCATTTGCAGTTTGTTTTGGTTGTGTTTTGGGTTATGTTTTGCCCGATAGTAACTGAATGGTGGATGATGACTGGAGTAATTTTCTGTCTAAGTGAGTAGATAACATGTTTCTAAACATTACTAAATTAATCCTGATGATGACATGATTAAGAAAATCATGAATGAATCATGAATAAATAATAATAATGAGTGAGAAAGTTACAGAGGCTACAACAAAACATGCTAACCTCTCACCATTACCAATAACAGAGGGGTATGATCCTTGTGCCTCTGTAACTTTCTCATTCATCATCATTCACGATTCATTCATGATTATTCATAATCATGGTAGCGCCCACATGAATGTAGAAGTGTTCAGAAACATATTCTATTCTTACTGACAATACAAGTGAAGTGGACTCCAAAATGACAGGACATTATTCACCATTCAGTTTCTATTGGGAAAAACATCATCCAAAACACAACCAAGACAAACTGCAAATGCATTCAACAAGTTTGTAGAATCACAGGCTTGATGTAATCACTGCAGGTAAGGAATATGGGACCAAATACTAAACCTATGAATACTTTAATACAATATAAGTGAATATGTCCAAATTATTACAACTTTTTCAAATGGGAGAACTAGACACATAAAGTGCTTTCATTTCTAAACAGTAAAACAGATATGTATAAAAATATCCTCAAATAAAAGGTGACATTCTGTACTGTTGCCTAATATGAAACATTCTATCTCAAATCCAAAATGCTGGAGCATAGCACCACATTTAAAACTGTAAGCTTCACTGTCCAAACACATATGGTGTGGACTATGTGTGCCTGGTAAACACATGTGGATCTGGTGAACAGTTATCACTTGTTGACCAACTACAGGAATACTGACCTCAGAGTCTCCAGTTTACAGTGGGGATTCCCCCAGTCCAGCAGAGAGCAGCTTCACTCCTGAATCCTTCAGGTCATTTTTACTCAGATCCAGCTCTCTCAGGTGTGAGGGGTTTGACTTCAGAGCTGAGACCAGAGAAGCACAGCCTTTCTCTGTGACTCCACAGCCTGACAGCCTGACAGAGATCATCATGATTTCACAAACACACTGTTAATTTAACACCAGTAGTGTAGAAGGACAATGGCAGATGCATTTGGTTTATTCTCCCAAACAACATATAGATTCATCTTCCGTCTCCTAGAATTGTATGGTCATATTGTTATACTAATATGAAAAGCAATGCATTTATTCAATATGTTTTTCAATATAATATTACATACATATTATAATATATATTTTTCTCTAAACTGAATATTTCTTCCTGATGATTAGTACTTAAATGTCATTTTATGTACTCACAGAGCAGCTCTGGAGGCTTTGACCACTGGCAGCAGCCTCAGAAGACCTTCCTCTGATCTGGAGTATTTCTTCGGGTCAAACACATCCAGCTCCTTTTCTGAAGTCAGCAACACAAAGACCAGAGCTGACCACTGTGCAGGTGACAGTTCTTCTTCTGAGAGACTTCCTGATCTCAGGTATCTTTGGATCTCCTCCACTAGAGAATGGTCATTCAGTTCGTTCAGACAGTGGAACAGATTGATGCACCTCTCTGGAGAGGGATTCTCCCTGATCTTCTCCTTGATGTACTTGACTGTTTCTTCATGGGTCTGTGAGCTGCTTCTTGTCTTTGTCAGTAGACCTCGTAAGTGCTTCTGATTGGACTCCAGTGAGAGGCCCAGAAGGAAGCGGAGGAAAAGGTCCAGGTTTCCCGTCTCACTTTGTAAGGCTTTATCCACAGCACTCTTGTAGAAAGTAACTTCAGGCTTGTTTCTGAACAGTGCAAAAAAGTAGCTGAACATTGATTGAGGTTTGGCCATTAGATTCTCATTGTTGTTGATGAATGAGAGGAACACATATACAGCAGCCAGAAACTCCTGAATGCTCAGATGCACGAAGCAGTACACCTTGTCCTGGTACAGCCCACATTCCTCTTTAAAGAGCTGTGTGCACAATCCTGAGTACACTGAGGCTTCATTGACATCAATGCCAGCCTTTTTCAGGTCTTCTTCATAGAAAATCAGATTGCCATTCACAAGCTGTTGAAAAGCCAGTTTTCCCAGTGACAGAATGCTCTCTTTACTCCAGTGTGGACCTGTCTCTTCTTTCCCAAGATACTTTTCATTCTTCTGTTCGGTATGAAACTCCACAAGGTGTGTGTACATCTCAGTGATAGTCTTGGGCATCTCTTCTGTCTTGTCTGTACTCAACATGTGTTCAAGGACTGTTGCAGAAATCCAACAGAAGACTGGAATGTGCACATGATGTGGAGGCTCCTTGATGTCTTTATGTGTGAGATGATTCTGCTGGCCAGTCCTCATCACTGAATCTCTTCCTGAAGTACTCCTCCTTCTGTGGGTCATTGAACCCTCGTACCTCTGTCACCTGGTCAACACACCCCTGAAGGGATCTGATTGGCTGCGCAGGTCGGGTAGTTATCCAGAGGAGAGCAGAGGGAAGCAGATTTCTCTTGATGAGATTTGTCAGCAGAACATCCACTGAGGTTGACTCTGTGACGTCACAACAGATCTTGTTCTTCTGGAAATCTAGGGGCAGTCGGCACTCATCCAGACCATCAAAGATGAACAGAACTTTGTACTTGTCGTAGTTGGAGATTCTTGATTCTTTGGTTTCCTTTGAGAAGTGATTGAGAAGTTCAATCAAAGTGTGTTTTTCCTTTTTCATCAAATTCAGCTCCCGAAAAGGGAATGAAAATACAAATTGGACATCCTGATTTGCTTTTCCTTCAGCCCAGTCCAGAATGAACTTCTGCACAGAGACTGTTTTTCCAATGCCAGCGACTCCCTTTGTCAGCACAGTTCTGATAGGTTTGTCTTGTCCAGTTAAGGGTTTGAAGATGTCGTTACATTTGATTACAGTCTCTGGTCTTGCTTGTTTCCTGGTTGTTGTCTCAATCTGTCTCAGCTCATGTTCATTATTGACCTCTCCTGTTCCACCCTCTGTGATGTAGAGCTCTGTGTAGATCTTATTGAGAAGTGTTGGGTTTCCTTGTTTAGCGATCCCCTCAAATACACATTGAAACGTCTTCTTTAGATTAGATTTGAGTTCACGTTGGCAAATCACAGCAAGTTCATCTGAATGAAGAAATAACACAGAGGATATTAATATTACGTCTGTTTTAATGCCTAGAGTATTCTAGGACTGTTATAAAATTTTAAATTATAATACTTTATTATCTTAACTGACTGTATAAATGTTTTCATAATGCATTAGAGACTGGTGTGACTGATTATAGTAGTATTGATTGGTCTCTCTTTCTCTCTCTCTCTCTCTCTCTCTCTCTCCTCCTCTCTCTCTCTCTCTCTCTCTAAATTAATCACCACAACACATCCCTGCTGCTACTTGATGAGGTCACTAGGTGTTGTGTTAAGGCTGCTACAATAAATACTTTAGCTGTACTTTAGCTACAGCTTTTAAATGTTTGTTCTAAAACAGCATTCAACATGAGGCAGACAGCTCTTACTTTTCTCCAGTGTGTCAGCAAGCTCCTTCTGGTTCATTTTCTCAGGACGTGCAGTGTGATCTTCAGAGCCCCCTCTCTGGCACTGCTCTCCTGCTTCTCATCTTCAGCATCCACAACTTCCTTATCCTGCTTCTGACTCTCAAAGCCTTCTGGGAGTTCTGGACTAAGAATCCTCTTGAACCTCTTCAGCTCGTTCTTCACAAATGTCATAATATTCTCTTCAAGCAACTGAAATAAATCAAGTAAATCAGTTAAGCAAGAGAAGAAATGCTTTCTCATTAACACATTAATGAATGATTGACAGATCAACTTTACTTGAGGTAAACAAAAACACATGTACATAACAAGACCACATACACTGAATATGGAGGCCAGGTCTGTTTGATGACTCTGGGAAGACTGACCACTGAGAATCTCTGACTCTGATCTCTGATGTTGGTTTCTGTGGACAAAACATGAGATTATATCTCCTCATCCAGGGAGTGCACACACACACACACACACACACACACACACACACACACACACACACACACACATACACACACACACACACACACACACAGGGAGATAATGTTGTGTTAGTTTAATATTGATTCAGGACTATGAAAATGGTAAAAAGGATTAGCCTATGGATTATGAAAACAACAAAAAGAAATGATTAAATGGGAGAGGAGAAATGACTAGAGACAGTGTTGTTTAACTCGCTGACCATGACTCATGAGTTCTTCTTACCTTTGTTCACTAGAAAAGTCTCCCTCTCTAAAGTTTAGAGGTTGATGCATAGACCGGTCACTCTTCATGGACACACAGCTGGGTGCTGGGAGGCTGGTCTCTCCTGCTTGATTGGGCTTCAACACAACAGAGACAAACATTACATCTCTCATCTACTCTGAACTCAGATGGGGAAACATAAGAAGAGTTTCATTCCAAAACGCTATATATCCATTTTCAGAAATGTTCGTAAATTAGCTTTTATAGTTTAAAGAAATTATGAAAGAGATTGGTGTGTTTTTTTTTACTATCTAATCATGGCATGGGGTTGTTCAATGACACACATGTATTTGTTTAAAATCTATCACTAGATGGTTTCATTTCAGAGAGACAAATAATCATGTTTTTTTGCAAAATGCTATATATCTGCCTCACTCACAGAGAAATAAGTAGTACTACTAGGTTTAACACAGTAATAATATATATCTGCCTCACTCTCAGAGAAATAAGTAGTACTGCTAGGTTTTACACAGTAATAATATATATCTGGCTCACTCTCAGAGAAATAAGTAGTACTGCTAGGTTTTACACTGTAATAATATATATATATCTGCCTCACTCTCAGAGAAATAAGTAGTACTGCTAGGTTTTACACAGTAATAATATATCTGCCTCACTCTCAGAGAAATAAGTAGTACTGCTAGGTTTTACACAGTAATAATATATATATGCCTCACTCACAGAGAAATAAGTAGTACTACTAGGTTTAACACAGTAATAATATATATCTGCCTCACTCTCAGAGAAATAAGTAGTACTGCTAGGTTTTACACAGTAATAATATATATCTGGCTCACTCTCAGAGAAATAAGTAGTACTGCTAGGTTTTACACTGTAATAATATATATATATCTGCCTCACTCTCAGAGAAATAAGTAGTACTGCTAGGTTTTACACAGTCATAATATATATATGCCTCACTCTCAGAGAAATAAGTAGTACTGCTAGGTTTTACACAGTAATAATATATATCTGGCTCACTCTCAGAGAAATAAGTAGTACTGCTAGGTTTTACACTGTAATAATATATATATATAGATCTGCCTCACTCTCAGAGAAATAAGTAGTATTGCTAGGTTTTACACAGTAATAATATATATCTGGCTCACTCTCAGAGAAATAAGTAGTACTGCTAGGTTTTACACAGTCATAATATATATCTGCCTCACTCAGAGAAATAAGTAGTACTGCTCGGTTTTACACAGTAATAATATATATCTGGCTCACTCTCAGAGAAATAAGTAGTACTGCTAGGTTTTACACTGTAATAATATATATATATCTGCCTCACTCTCAGAGAAATAAGTAGTACTGCTAGGTTTTACACAGTAATAATATATATCTGGCTCACTCTCAGAGAAATAAGTAGTACTGCTAGGTTTTACACTGTAATAATATATATATATCTGCCTCACTCTCAGAGAAATAAGTAGTACTGCTAGGTTTTACACAGTAATAATATATATCTGTCTCACTCTCAGATAACTAAATAGTACTGCTAGGTTTTACACAGTAATAATATATATCTGCCTCACTCTCAGAGAAATAAGTAGTACTGCTAGGTTTTACACAGTAATAATATATATCTGGCTCACTCTCAGAGAAATAAGTAGTACTGCTAGGTTTTACACAGTAATAATATATATATATGCCTCACTCTCAGAGAAATAAGTAGTACTGCTAGGTTTTACACAGTAATAATATATATCTGCCTCACTCTCAGAGAAATAAGTAGTACTGCTAGGTTTTACACTGTAATAATATATCTGCCTCACTCTCAGAGAAATAAGTAGTACTGCTAGGTTTTACACAGTCAAATGTGGCCGACCGGCTCGATTCGAACTTATTCAGCAAAATTTGAAATTGTGTTTTTTTTTACATTGGATAAAAGTAGAGACTGTAGAATATCATACACTACAGTTGAGGAACAATGGGAAAGTAATTCTACTTTGAAAGATGATAAACTTGTAACCTCAATTTTGAGAAAATGGCCTTTGAATGTTTTGGTTCACCTACTGGAGAGCTCTTCTTTATCTACAGTGGTGTTACTTTGGCAGATAATGTCACCCATCTAAATAAATAGTTGTTTTAATATATATAGTTAACTAAAATGTATGGTGTTTTTTGGTTTTGTCAGTTTCATTGTTTGTTATGCTATAAATTGTTATTTTATGGTTGTAAGTGGTAAAATGAACTAAAAAATGTCATATTTTGCAATTCTGAGTAATTACTACTTTAGTAAGGATATATACGTTATTCAGTACTACTGCAGTTGCTAAATAATTCCAATAGATGGCAGCATATGACCAGGAATGACATTTCAGAAGGTTAGTTTAGTTTTCTCCCTGGATACACCACCACTCCCCCTCACAGGAAAACTCCTGCACACGCTTTTTACTGTCCCTTTCCACACTGCTAACGCAAGAGGAACGACTGAAAAAGCATTTAACAGATTACTGTGAAATAATATAATGATGATTCATGTTTATTATTACCTGTTTTTATGCTCATGTTTTGAAATTTTACTTCATTACTATAACGATTATCAATAAGCCTGAACAGGTAATAACCTCTGGTCGAGAAAAACGTATTTTCCTAGTACATTCATTGTCAGATTCAACAACCAGCAGCAAGCACTCTGCCTTCTAGCACAAGCGAGGGGCATGTTGAGGTACATTTGCTAACCTAAGGGTTGCACGATGTAATTTATTGGTGGGCTGAAGAGCACTCTTGTCTTATCTATTCCGAGGTTGTTTAATCGATATATTAGATATTTAAAAATGCATGTATACTAGGGTTGAGGTTGGAGCATCTGACTAGTGATTATTTACCAGCGGTTCAACACCTGCTATAGTCACTATTTAATTGCGCTTCCAAAAGCAACACAGGCCTAATACGAGATAAATAGCTAACTAAAGTAATGAGTGACCATTTTAGAAAATCATGGGACATATAGTATTTGGTTGCATGCTATTTTATGTCAATCATATTGCTGCTTGTAGCCTATAACTGATGCTTCGTGGTCTTATGCTGCCATCTAATGGAAATATTTAGCTATTAAAAGTTATTAATTCACGTACAGACGTTGGTGAGGCAGCTGAGAAATAAAGTGTATTAGATCAGTCTCAAACCTGCCCCACGCCAATTGCTGGACTTTCACACAGAGGTTATTAGGTCACCCAATTCAAACCACATTTGAAAAATAAAACAAATGTGTCCTATTTATCAAGTGTTCTGTTTGCTATTATACATATAATAAAATAACAACAAAAATAATTAAAACACTATTTAATACTTTAATTGTATTTATTAAGATAATATTATTACTAAAATAGTTTCTAAAAGTGTTCTAGGCTACCCTACCCTAGAATTAGGGGTTGCTAAAATAGGTTATAAGTAGGGTAAGAGTTTCTGTATAGCACTTCGTGACATCTGCTGTGTGTAAAAGGGCTTTATCAATACATTTGATTGATTGTTAGGTTTAGGGTTTTTATGGCAAAAAACTGTATGGGTTTATAGCACTCTTGCGCCTCCCTTGGCCATCTGTGGGTACTACATAACTCGTTCATTACATTTTTTACATTTACATTTTTACATATTTAGCAGACGCTCTTATCCAGAGCGACTTACAGTTAATGAGTGCATACATTTTCATACTGGCCCCCCAGTTGGAAACGAACCCACAACCCTGGCGTTGCAAAGCGCCATGCTGTACTCAACTGAGCTATATGACACTTGCTAGGCTCATAATCTGAGGTAGCAACTGCGTCCAGATCTACAAATCCATTAGCTAGACCACCCGATTAGACAACAATCACCCCATTATACCCATTTGGTTTGCAACTCAGTGAACCTGCGCAGCATTCGCTCAATTTTATGCCTACGAACAAAGACTTTGATGCATATCAAATTACCCAGCAGCCATTTAGAAACAACAAGTCATCAGAAAATGGTTATTTCTTCATTAAAAATGTCTTCTGGCTGTTTAAATCTGCCACATCTTGAAAAAGAGGACAGGGACATGCGTTTTGTTTAGATTGTACACTTTTTTTCTTAAAACAAATATGTTTAACCATGACCAGAAAATGTTTAATGTTTGATGGCTTTGCTGCCAGACAACACCTCTTAGACTGTGGCTCACCGCAACATGTATTCAGGTTAACATTGAGCGCGCTCACCAAGTAACCGTAACCTTGTTACCTGAGGTAAACCTACAGGGTTAACGCTCACCAAGTAGCCGTAACCTTGTTAACAATAAGTTACCTGAGGTAAACCTACAGGGTTAACGCTCGCCAAGTATCCATAACCTTGTAAATAATAAGTTACCTGAGGTAAACCTACAGGGTTAACGCTTACCAAGTAGCCGTAACCTTGTTAATAATAAGTTACCTGAGGTAAACCTACAGGGTTAACGCAGGCAGGTCTCATTGATAACAATAGTGAAGCTGGCATTGTGACGCAGAACAATGGGCTGGGAATAGAACGTTCTGAAGGCGAGTCGGTGTCATGGAGCTCAATAGAACTAATAGAAGCTGGTAGGGTGAAAAATGCCCAAACATAAGGCCTGTTGTTTCGCGATTACTTCATAACCAGGGACGCGGTAATATTATGAAACTGGGCTCCATGGCGGATGCAATTAACTAGTTTTTATCAGAAATAAACGTTGTAAAAAAGGTCACTTGAGGCGCCCCGAAAATAATATTCAAAAGACAGAGGGAGCGTAGGAAGCCAGCATCCGGCAACGAGAGAGGGAGAAGCCCTCCACGGTATTTAACAGGTGGAAGAAACAACCAGGGAGCTCCATCGGTCCACAAGAAATGCAGGCAGCCGGTGATGATGTAGTGGTAGCTAGGATAACTAGGATGCTGCTGGTAGAGTAGCTAGCTTAGCTAGCTGTACCGACTAGCTTGGCTAGCTAGCAGGTCGTTCGTCAGTCCCTGAGGATGATGACGAATCCGGTGAACCACACAATTAAACAAGAATAGCGAGTGAAAAGGATCTGGCTACACTCATGCTGTCACTGACCATTATGCAAAAAACAAATTGAACAATAAACTTGGTGTCTCAACACTGTAACGAACTCCGTCGTTGTTCCCCAAGATCACCTCAGCCCACTCTGCGCGTAACTGGACAATATGCTTGGCGCCAAACCGTAATACAGTTCCAGAACGCGGACATGAGCAGTGCAACACAATACATTTACATTTACATTGTAATCACTTAGCAGACGCTCTTATCCAGAGCGACTTACAGTTAGTGAGTGCATACATAACTTAGTCTTTACACTGGCTTACATTAGTAATATTCATTTATTTTATTTTTATATGTAAAACAAACATTCAAAGTTTTTTTATAACAATATTTTGAGATCTGGGCCCATATCCACAAAGTATCTCAGAGTAGAAAATTGGTCGTATAAGTGCTGAGAATAAAGACATTTTACACTTATGGGTATAAATTAAAGCTATGCATGAAGCCTCTAGTCCCACCTAGTCGGCAGATATTTAGGACACCTCATGAGCTAACCAGTTAAGAGTTAACAGCAGGTGTCTTGATAATACTATAGAATAATGCAGCGAGTCAGTGGTTCCTCGCGCCAATGTAATTGCTTTGGAGTAGTTAAAAATAATATTTTTATATTTCTATATGATCAATCCATAAATAATATAGACCTACATGCAACCGTATGTCTTGTGCTTTTGGCAATGATTTCTGTATAATAATTATGTATAAGTGATACCATTAATGTCTGCATAGCATTATGTCTTCGGTTTGGCAGATTAACTCATGCTTATTTCTGAAGAGTAACTCAGGTTTTCGCACAGCGGCTAAGGAGTTGGAGCTGTGGCAGGAGTTGGACCTATGGCAGAAAGGTGGCTGGTTCGAATCCCGGGCCGGGCGCTGGAATAAACGGGCGGGCTTGATATGACCACTGGAGGGCTGCTGGGTTCACATCCTCAAAACATTCACCTTTCGTTGATCAGAACTCTAGAGGTTCTTCTTCACTGAACCCAAAAATGTATATAACTTTTAGTGGTTCCATATATTAAGAAAGTGATAGAAGCCTTTTTGGATCTACAAGGAACCTTGTTTTCTAAGTGTATAATAAACACGCTTTTCTTTTGATTATTTAATTACCTACATCATGTTTTTTCAAGTTATCCCTTTGGAGCGCAACATCACATTGTTAAAAAATTATCCTAAATTGGCCATGCCTATAAATTGGGCAATTGAAGGCATCTAGGGCGAAATATGTGTTTGATGAAAATGAACATTGTATGCAACGTTGTAGGCAACATTATTGACAAGGGACTTGATGCCTACGATGTCAAAGCTATTTAGAGTTGTTAAATGGGTGGGAAGAGTGTGTTGGTATAACGGTAATATTGTCAAAATTCCGCTTGTAACAACCATCAGAATTGGTTAAATAAATATGGCATCCCATTATATTAGGCAATAATGAAGAGTAGGCAAAGTGTTCGGTGGTCGTGTGAAAATTCTATCAAATGTCTTCCATTGCAACGAGTCCAGTCAGGTTGCTGCTGAACCCCTGCAGTACCTCCACTGACACCCGGATTGAGAACTCCTGATTTAGCAGATACTCTAATCTAGAGTGATTTACAGTAAGTGCATTCATCTTAAGATAGCTATTTATTTTGTAAATAAAATTAATAAATTCTTCATAAAATTGTCATCTCACCTCTTAGCTTTGGTGCCATGTTCCCCCAGAGAGACGCATTTTAGAGGCAGGGGACCCCCTCCTCTCTCTCCCCAGAGAGACTCATTTTAGACCACTGACCCCTAAACAGAGATGCAGCATGTTGGTTGTGGTGAACACAGTGACAACTCATTCTAGAATGTCAATTGTTCTCTTTTACTCATGATCTCTTAGAAATAAAACATTTACTAACAGACACATCCAAACAGTCGGGTGATTTAATTTAATCACATGAACATTGTTACATTCCTCAACAAGAAATAAAACATTGTCTCTCAAACAGAAGAAGGAACTAACAAAGAGTCACTAACAACAACCAAAACGAAACAGGTGGTTTTAGGAGGGGTTCTGAAAGACACTCATGGGGGGTGTCCACTAGTGATGGGAATCAGAGGCTTTCTGAACGCTTTGGGACTTTCACCAAATTGTGCGAAAATGCCATTGATAGATTTGAGTGCTAATAAACAACATTTAGTTAGAATGTGGGGTTCGCTTTTGCCTCCAGGTTCACTATGTTTTGAAAACGATGCATATGTGACTTTCAACGTGGCACCGTCATAGAATGCCACCTTTCCAACAAGTCAGTTCGTCAAATTCCTGCCCTGCTAGAGCTGCATGTTTGTTGATTTATGTAATGGCATATATTTTAATGCTTTATGTAATGTATTTTATCTATTGAAATATAATTTTGATTTTAAAATTTTTATTATGTTTTCCAGAATCTCCAACCAAACTCTGAGATCAGTCTCTCAGTACACGTCATCTGTCCATGAAGAGTGACATCTCTATGGATCATCCTATACATTTTAGTGATAAATCAGGGACCTTTTGACCCCAGGTAAGTTACTGGTCAGAATTGATGATATTACTATTGAAGAGGAGAATCTTCTAGATCTGAAAACAGATGTATTTTGTGTATCTGAGCATATCATTTGTTGTTTATGTTACATATTTTAATACACTGAGTGTACAATATTTTCCACAACATTTCCAACGGGAGACCATCAGGTTGGTAAGTCATCATACTGTAGCTCAAACCTACTGTGATGACGACCTAACTTTATAATAGTTTGTAGCCTACCTAGCAGAATCTGCCCATCTTTCTTTCAAAATCAACACATTTATCCCCCTGTCTTCTAATGCAGTGGTGTAAAGCACTTAAGTAAAAATACGTTAAAGTATCTGTACTTCACTATTTATATTTTTAACAACTTTTACTTTTAGGTCACTACATTCATAAAGAAAATGATGTACTTTTTACTCCATAAATTTCCCTGACACCCAAAAGTACTTGTTACATTCAGAAAATTGTCCAATTCACACTTATCAAGAGAACATCCCTACTGCCTCTGATCTGGCAGACTCACTAAACACAAATGCATTTTTTAAATGATGTCTGAGTGTTGGAATGTGACCCTGGCTATCCGTAAATGAAAATAACAAGAAAAATTGTGTTGTCTGGTTTGCTTCATATAAGTAATTTTAATTTAAATTATTCCTACTTTACTTTAGCAATTACATTTACTTTTGATACTTAAATATATTTAAAATCAAATACTTTTAGACTTTTACTCAAGTAGAATTTTACTGAGTGACTTTCACTTTTACTTGAGTCATTTTCTATTAAGGAATCTTTACTTTTTCCACCACTGTTCTAATGTTCCATATGCGCCACAGTTTGAACAGACATTTTGTAACTGCGTAGGCTACAAAGTTACTTTCAATTCCAAATGAGGAAATAAAGTTATAACGGTGACTGGGTAAATTAGTTTTGCATTGACCTGCTCCCGGTTGAGCAGAGTTTGCATGTTTTAGAGCATTCCATTGGTCATTAAATTAAATGTCCACCAGGTTTAGCTGTGCTTTTTCCCTCCAAAATGTGAATTACTGTAGGCCTATAATAATTCTAAACAGGCCTACAAATCCAAAAGGTTTTAATTTGAGAATGTTCATTTGTATGCCTCAAATATTAAACTGTCTTAAAATATCTGATGATTAGTTGAATCAGGTGTGTAAATGCTGGGCAAGAACAAAATGATTGAGAAACCCTGAGATAAACATAAAACCCTATCATTTAAAAGCTCCCTCCACCATCTTTACCAGACGTTTGACTGATAACATGTGATAACACTTTGAAAACTGCTGTCTGTCAGCAACTCAGCTCAAGTAGCAGTTCTACTAACTAGTAATTTCTCATTCCAGGTGTTCATTCTCTTACTCTGTCCATTAGAATAGACTATTGTTCAGAAATACTTAGAAATACTCACTTTATTTTTCAGTTCTCTCCATATAGCGTTTTCTGCTCTGTCGTCTCAAAATGGATCCTGTACAAAAGAACAACTTTACTTTCTGTTTCAGCTCAGCCGTCTCCCCATCCTGATAATAAAGTGTTTTATTGGTATCTTCCACTAGATGGCAGTAAACACCTGCTGTAACTAGACTACGACTATGTGTTCGGTTTCATACATGCAGTTTCCCAGAGGAGGAGTGCTGATCTAGGATCAGGTCCCCCCTGTCCATTTAATCTGATTCATTATGATCTAAAAGGAAAAACTCATATATTGCTACAATGTAGGATCTTAATTTGAGCCAGTTTGCTACAGCTGGAAAATAATCCTGAAGCTACGGAAATGTGATTATTATGTGGATTATAATTAATGGAATTCTGTTGTGGAAAAGTGTACATTTACAGATATTGTCTTTATCTAAACCACGCAGTTTAAATTAGTTGCAATTAGCAACCGGGTGATTAAATTAAGATCCTACATCTTTACATATATTGTCTTTATCTAAACCACACAGTTTGAGTTATTAGCAATGACGTTGCAACTGTCCGCTGCTGTAAACCTATGTGATTGGATGTTATAGACCCCCATCTGAACAGTTTCTTTTCCCCATGCTGTAGCCCTCACCAACTGGCCATCTGGCCCATAGAGACTAAAGGACTATACACTCTATGCTGCACACCACATCAAGCCATCTCTGAACTGTACACTACCATCTGGCCCATAGAGACTAAAGGACTATACACACTATGCTGCACACCACATCAAGCCATCTCTGAACTGGGTACACTACCATCTGGCCCATAGAGACTAAAGGACTATACACTCTATGCTGCACACCACATCAAGCCATCTCTGAACTGTACACTACCATCTGGCCCATAGAGACTAAAGGACTATACACTCTATGCTGCACACCACATCAAGCCATCTCTGAACTGTACACTACCATCTGGTCCATAGAGACTAAAGGACTATACACTCTATGGGAAAGTATTGGGAAGGTAGAAATATAACAGTGAATATGAGACATGGGGGAAGGTATTGGGAAGGTAGAAAGATAACATTGAATTTCCCCCAAGTATCGCAAACAGGAAGTTAAATTAGTCACAAGGGTGTGCTAACTAAAGTAGTGTTGCAAAAGCCTTTACACCCCACTCTTCCCCATCAGTCACAAGAACAGAACCTGTGGTTTAATGTAGATACATGTAGATACAACAGAAACAAAATGTGATACTATCTACTTCTCTTTTACCAGAACAGAGACATTTCAAGAGGAGGCTGGTGGGAAGGGCTATAGGAGGACAGGTTCATTTTTATGGCTGAAATTGAATAAATAAATGAAGTGTTTGATACCGTTCCATTGATTCCATTCCAGTCTTTACAATGAGCCTGTCCTCCTATATCCTCCTCCACCAGCCTCCTCTGGTTCTGTGACAGTATGCAGGTGTCCATGTTGCTGTGGAGGTAAACTATATTTATAAACTATATTTATAAACTATATTTATAAACTATATTTATAAACTATATTTATATACTATATTTATAAACTATATTTATAAACTATATTTATAAACTATATTTATAAACTATATTTTAAACTATATTTATAAACTATATATATAAACTATATTTATAAACTATATTTATAAACTATATTTATATATAAAACTACCTTTAAAGGTCCAATGGAGCCGTAATAATAAGAAGATCATTGGGAAAAATGTGCATTTTTCGTTTTGTAGAAAAATATATAAAGTTAAAAAGTAATCCTCGAAGACCTAATTTAAAAGTTTAAACATTTTAAAACCAGTGATTTTCAAACCCAATCAGATGTGCAGTGGTGTGAGGAGCAATAAAATCCCCTCTATTGGCCTGGAAACTAGAAACTCACTGCAGGTGGAAATCACTGGGTTTACTCCATTGGACTGGAAACTAGAAACTCACTGCAGGTGGAAATCACTGGGTTTACTCCATTGGACTGGAAACTAGAAACTCACTGCAGGTGGAAATCACTGGGTTTACTCCATTGGACTGGAAACTAGAAACTCACTGCAGGTGGAAATCACTGGGTTTTACTCCATTGGACTGGAAACTAGAAACTCACTGCAGGTGGAAATCACTGGGTTTACTCCATTGGACTGGAAACTAGAAACTCACTGCAGGGTGGAAATCACTGGGTTTACTCCATTGGACTGGAAACTAGAAAACTCACTGCAGGTGGAAATCACTGGGTTTACTCCATTGGGCTGGAAACTAGAAACTCACTGCAGGTGGAAATCACTGGGTTTACTTTTATGTCACATTTTGTAAAGACTTTTCTTCTTGTCTTTTTAACTACAGATCATAGAAACGTGCTGTTTTCACAAATATAGACACTGTTGTGGTGCTGGAGAGGATGAATATGAGGTTGAAAAGTGGTGGAATTGCCTTTTAACACTAGAATCAGACCCCAAATAAACCTATGTCCTGCTCCCTGACTTTTCCTAAATGTTTGTATTTTACACTGCTCATTTGTCAGAATTTTTACATCACGAACAGAAAAGTATTCTATGGCCTTGTTACCCATTGTTTTCACACCTATTCCCAACTTAATCTGCCAAGACAATGCGGCACTAATGAGTCTCTCTTTCCTCACTGAATAAACGACAAATGGATGAATGGGCGATAATTGTGCACCTTACTTCACAATTTAATTTAAATGAGGCTTAACTGAATGATATCATATCTCAAGGCTACTCTATTGAATGTTTGACGACCGAACTTCATAATAGTTAGCCTAGACTTACCAGAGTCTGCCCGGTCTTTCCTTCAAATCAACACATTTATCCGGCTTCAATGTTGCCTAGAAATTTGCACCACAGTTTCAACATCCATTGTGTAACTGCGTAGGCTACACACTTACTTTGTATTTCATATGAGGAAACTGGTGGGGCCGCCTGTTTTCTTGCAGATGAAGTAGCCTCTCATAGGGAACTCATTCAACCAGCCTAAACAACAGTAAATAAAATATGTCAAATGGTCAAAAAAGAATGGTCGAAAGATAATCATGTCCTCCTAATATAGCCATGTACATTAAAGACAGGTACATTGCTACAGATGTAGGATCTTAATTTGAGCCCATTTCCTACAGCAGGAAAATAACCCTGAAGCAACACGACATTTGAATTATTATATGGATTATAATGAATTGACATTTTTCAAAAGGGAAAGGTGGAAAAGTGGAAATTACAAACTTCCGAAGACTTTTTAACCCTCAAATACAAAACAAGTTTTAGTTCTCCTGCAACAGGCTGATTAAATTAAGATCCTTCATCTGTACAGAACTTGTCTTTATCTAAACCAAGGCAGTTTGCATTATTAGCAATGACGTTGCAACTGTCAGCTGCTGTAAACCTATGTGATTGGATGTTATAGACCCCCATCTGAACAGTTTATTTCCCAATGCTGTGGCCCTCACCATCTGGTCATCTGGCCCATAGAGACTAAAGGACTATACACTCTATGCTGCACACCACATCAAGCCATCTCTGTGTGGGAAAGTATTGGGAAGACAGAAAGATAACAGTGAATATGAGACATGGGGGAAGGTATTGGGAAGGTAGAAAGATAACATTGAATTTCCCCCAAGTATCGCAAACAGGAAGTAAAATTAGTCACAAGGTTGTGCTAACTAAAGTAGTGTTGCAAAAGCCTTTCCACCCCACTCTTCCCCATCAGTCTCAAGAACAGAACCTGTGGTTTAATGTAGAAACATGTAGATACAACAGAAGATACTATCTACTTCTCTTTTACCAGAACAGAGACATTTCCCAGAGGAGGCTGGTGGGTAGGGCTATAGGAGGACGGGTTCATTTTTAAAGACTTTTGTTTTTATCTTTTTACATTTACGTCATTTAGCAGACGCTCTTATCCAGAGCGACTTACAGTTAGTGAGTGCATACATATATATATTTTTTTTCATACTGGCCCCCTGCAGGAATCAAACCCACAACCCTGGCGTTGCAAACGCCATGCTCTACCAACATCCCTGCCGGCCATTCCCTCCCCCTACCCTGGACGACGCTGGGCCAATTGTGCGCCGCCCCATGGGTCTCCCGGTCACGGCCGGCTCACGACAGAGCCCTGGACTCAAACCAGGATCTCTAATGGCACAGCTAGCACTGTGATGCAGTGCCTTAGACCACTGCGCCAATCGGGAGTTAATGACAGTTTTTAATGACAGATCATAGAAACATGATGTTTTCACAAACAGAAAAGTATTTTGAGCCTTGTTACCCATTTTTTTCACACCTATTCCCCACTTAATCTGCCAAGACAATGCGCCACTAATGAGTCTCTCTTTCCTCACTGAATAAATGACAAATGGATGAATGGGCGATAGTTTTGCACCTTACTTCACAATTGAATTTAAATTAGGCTTAACTGAATGATAAGGAGGGTGCAGATGTTGAATTAATTTAGAGCAGGGGTGTCAAACTTCCGGCCCGTGGGCCAGATCAGGCCCGCAAACGGGTTTAATCCGGCCCGCGAGATGATTTTGTAAAGTATAAAAATGAGCTGCAATTTTTCAATAAAATAAACTGCCGTTCCAATTGAGTCCACTTGATGGCGCAATAGCAATTGTGTTAAGCAAGCAAACTGTTTATACCGGGGCAGAGCAAATAGGTCAAGCAAGTGCAGCCAGTCCGGATGAGCTACTTTGTTTTGCCCGCGATATTTATTATGGCTTCTACTTTTAACATTATGTGCTTTGGCACCCTCATTGCCCCAATATATCTCTGTCAAAAAAGAGAAAAGTGGACGCAGAGTGCAGAGTGTTCCAAGAAAAATTGTCATCCTTCTATTTATTCACGGAAATGAATGGGAAAGCTGTATGTTTGGTGTGTTCACAGCATGTTGCAGTGCTGAAAGAATATAACCTTCATCGCCACTATGTGAGTCTTCATGCCGACAAATATGACAACTTTCAAGGACAGCGGAGAAGAGAGAAGGTGAATGAACTGTTGGCGGGTCTGAAGAAACAGCAGTCTGTGTTTACTCACAGCCGAGACATCAGTGACGCTGCAGTGAAAGCTAGCTACCTCATTGCTAATGAAATCGCAGTGTCTTCAAAACCAGTTAGTGAGGGTGAATTTGTAAAAACATGCATGATGAAGGCAGCGGAGATTGTGTGCCCTGAAAAGCACCAGACTTTGCAAATATCAGCCTGACAAGAAACACAGTTGCAGACAGGATTTCCGATCTTTCAGTGGATTTGGACAGCCAGTTGAAGCAAAAAGTAAAGTAATTTATTGCGTTTTCGGTTGCAATTGATGAAAGCACGGACATTACAGATGTTGCACAACTGGCCATTTTCATCCGCAGAGTTGATGACACATTGACCGTCACCGAGGAGTTCGTGGAGTTGGTGCCGATGACAGATACAACGACAGCAGCTGATATTTTCACTGCACTCGTCAGCGCGCTGGACAGGGTCGGAGTGGACTGGTCCCGCGCTGTCAGCCTGGCTACAGATGGTGCGCCCTCAATGATCGGGAAAAAAGCAGGCGTTGTGACAAAGTTCAGAGAGAAAGTGCAATCTGCAAATGGAGGACGTGATTTTTGGACTTTTCACTGTATTTTGCACCAGGAGGCTTTGTGTTGCAAGTCATTAAAGATGGATAACGTCATGAAGGTGGTTATTATTTTTATTATATTATTATTATATTATTATATTATATTATTAATATATTATTATTATTATATTATCCAAACTGTTAATTTCATCCGATCCAGAAGCCTGAATCAACGTCAGTTTGACAGCCTTCTCAAGAGAAAGACCACATCTATGGCCTGCCATACCACACTGAGGTAAGATGGTTAAGCCGAGGTGCTGTGCTGAGGCGTTTCTTTGATTTACGAGAAGAAATTGAACAGTTCATGGAAGAAAAGGGCAAACCAGTGTTAGAATTTCATTCCGCAGAATGGATGCAGGACCTTGCATTTATGATGGATGTTACAGAGCACCTGAATAACTTGAACAAACAGCTGCAAGGGTGCAACAAAGATGCCACGCAGTATTATGACAGCGTACGTTCTTTCAAGTTGAAGCTGTCATTGTGGGAGACGCAACTCGCGGTGGTGATGCAGCTCACTTCCCCTGTCTGAAAAATGTGTGCACAACCCAACATGTGGCAGACATTAAGCGGTTCAAATATAAAATAACGGGACTGTTAAGGGAGTTTGAGCAACGCTTTCAGATTTTTTTGGTGAACTGGAGAAAGACTTCAATGTTTTTTGTTCGCCATTAACCGTGAATCCTCTGATCTGCCCGTCAGCATCCAACTTGAAATAATATACTTGCAGTGTGACTCGATTTGAAGGGCAAATTTGCCGCAGCTGGCTTGGACACATTTTATCAGAATCTCTTGCCAGGTTACCCCAACTTGACAGCCCTCGCTGCAAAACTGTTGTGCATGTTTGGAACCACATATCTTTGTGAGCAAGTTCTCTGTAATGAGCATAAATAAAACAAAGCTGCGCTCAAGGCTCACGCACAAGCACTTGAATCACATCCTGAAGTTGGCTGCCACTCAGGATGTGACGCTGATATTGATGCGCTGGTGAAAGCTAAAAGATGGCAGGTATCAGGAGTCAAATAAACTATGCAACCCCACTTAAAGTGCTGCATGAGACACCCTGATATAGTTCTGTGATCTGTGATATACTTCTGTGAATCACTGAGGCATTGTGTGTTTGTGTGTTGTTTGTCCTCAGAATTTCAAATAACTTGAGGTGTTTTATGATTAATAGTGATGTTGTGCTTTTGGACATACTGTCCTCAGGCTCCAGCTTTATGTTTATATGTTTTTATGTTGATGTGCTATTGTTTTTAATTGTTTTTATTTTATTTGTATATTTACCCTATTCTTGACTCTGTGGTTCTTGCACTTGTTTGGGGAACAGGATTTCATTATTTGTATCTACATTTCTGCCTGAGAAATGACACCCTGATATAGTTCTGTGATCTGTGAAACAGTTCTGTGAATCACTGAGGCATTGTTTGTTTGTGTGTTCTTTTTCTTTAGAATTTTCAAATAAACTTGAGGTGTTTTATGATTAATAGTGATGTTGTGCTTGTACTATTTTGGACACACTGTCCTCAGGCTCCAGCTTTATGTTGTATGTTGATAGTATTAAAACAAAGAAAACAATCTGAAGTTGTTGTTTTTAAGTTATATATACAATGATTTTACCGGGTCCGGCCCACTTGGGAATAGATTTTCCTCCATGTGGCCCCTGAGCTAAAATGAGTTTGACACCCCTGATTTAGAACAATAGTGTAATGATGAGTTTGTGTTATGCCTGTTTATCAGCAGCAAATCATTTGACCACACGCCTTGTGGGTTGATACATTTCTCTTTTATGTTTTACTTTGTAAAAAGAAACTGTTACAGGTCTGTTTTATTTACTATAAGTCTATTACTAATCAAATGTATTGTGGGAAACGAAAACATGCTATGTGTTGCAGTCAACACAATCTCACACTCAATCCGTGCAAATATGCACAAAAAAGCATGCATTTTTGTGTGGCTGATTTTATGTGAAAATACACATTTTTGTACGACTTCATTCATAGGAAAATACATTTTGGGGGGGCGAATTAAGCCATACAAAAACGCACAAAATCTGCTAAAATACTTTTGTACATATTTGCTCAATTGATTGTGAAAATGTGTTGCAAAAAGTAGGCCTTTAGAATTACGCAAAACATATCCTTGACTACCGAAGATGATGAGTGAACAAATGATGCCAGTCAGCCTGCACAGCCGGCCCATCAAAACTACACCTAAACTATACCAAAACTAATTTCACACATAATAAGAGTTAGCCTATAGACCAGATTAAATAGCCTCCTTCAGAGTCACATGCAGGTAAAACATTATGATTTCTATATAGTGCTGTATCTGAAAGAGCATATTCTGCAGTTTCTATGGCACTTACCTTTATCAAATAACTCTCAACATTCAAGAGGTGCAGCTCTATTTCCAAATGTCACTTTTCTCAACAATATCTGTACTGTCAATGTATTTATCACATGACCACTCCAGCAGCAGCATTGCTATGGCAACTAAGCAGAAACTAGTAACATCATCCAGTTATAATATGCTATTCTGTCGTCAATGGATGAATGGCCAATAGAAACCAGATAGAAACTGATAATGATGCATGTGACTTCAGTTTTGGTTAGCAGCCGATGTCGAAACCAACTTGCTCAGTGTCTTTCCATATCTGGGGAAAGATGAAACCAGGCCAGTGGGTGAGTGACTGTTTGACTGTGGTTTTGAGACACGTGGAGCCTTACATGGACAAAGGCAGAAATGGGACCATAGACAGATTCTTCACATAAATTTCCCTGTCAGACAAGTTGATTGTAAAGAAGACTATCCTGCTCAGAACAGTGAACAAACAAAGGCAGAAGCTGCTGGTAAAGCAACACTCACAGTGTGATAGAGAGTGATAAAGCAACACTCACGGTGTGATAGAGTGGTAAAGCAACACTCACGGTGTGATGGAGAGTGGTAAAGCAACACTCACGGTGTGATGGAGAGTGGTAAAGTAACACTCACGGTGTACAGATGTTAAATAAATAAGTGTTAGCTTCCTCAGCACCATGCACCCCACTGTTGCCACCGGCGGTGACTCAGAAGAAGAAACCGGAGACAGTGACAGACTACAATCACACAAAGGTATATACAGTATCTCTACCATATACAGATAGCCTTCCCATCTGCCAAACACCAAATAGGATCCCCTTTTATTATATTACATTCATATTATTACTATTAGTATTATCATCGTGCAGCTAGAAACACAACAATACTGTTAAAATATATATCAGAACAAATAGCAGCAGGAATGGTTATACAGCTAGAGACACACTACTGTTAAAATATATATCAGTATATTATGGAAACAAGTTATTGCAGATAAATACAATTATAATAAACCACATATACAATCACCCACCTCAGCTGCATCAGTCCACCCTCCAACCCCTCCTGGGACCACCCCAACCCACCCTCCAACCCCTCCTGGGACCACCCCCAACCCACCCTCCAACCCTCCTGGGACCACCCCAACCCACCCTCCAACCCTTCCTGGGACCACCCCAACCCACCCTCCAACACCTCCTGGGACCACCCCAACCAACCCTCCAACCTGATCTCCATTAAATTAAATACTAAATCAAGGTACACATTTGCACAAAAATGATAATTAACGGTCAATCTGGGTAAAACCCACTACAGGAGTTATTTTATGGTTTCAGCTGCATTTGTTGTTTGGCTAGTCCCATGGATCCTAGCAGTGGATAGTTCTAAATAAATGATATCTATAAAAGTGCTGATCCAATGAGGTGTGGTGGTTGCATCTTAGTTCCAGCATCTTTTTAGCTGCTGTCCAACCTGACAACATTATACGTATTTGCTGTAATGACAGTGGTGAATTATCATTCAGTAATAACAGTTTGGGGGAACAAGGTATGAGGATACCTCTTTCCAAAACATGTCCCCTGGTCACTCCCAGTACATATAATTAAAGGAGGCCAAGGCAACTTGATTACATAGATCACACAGAGGAGCAGTTGTGATTTCTATTAAATGATGTTTTCTAGGTGGAAGGTTTACCCTGTGTATGAGATTAAAATGTATCAGCTGATGATTAGGATTGTTAGATGAACCCACTAAGTTCCTGATGAACTCAACTGGTGAGCCTCTTTAGCAGCTAGTTCCATGGACACACTGATTCCAATGTCCTTGCCAAGGTCAGATGACTTTCAGTCAACAGTCTCTTTTGTGTAGCTTCACTCCGTAGCCCACATACTAGTCTGTCTCTAATGATGTCATTTAGAACAGCATTAAACTCAGTGTTCTGGTAGTTTCTTTTAATGCAGCAGCAAACATTGTTACTGATTCTCCCTCTTCCTGATGTCTCCTGTGGAACCTGAACCTTTCAGCATTAACTAGTGGTTCTGGTGAAAAATGTCCTTTAAGTATCTCCACAATATCCCCATACGTCTTATTACCTGTTCTGACTGGCTGTAGCAGGCTGCCTAGTAAATTAAATGTCTTTGGCCCAATTACACTAAAACATGTAGGCACAATGTTGTCCTCATCCATGTCATTTACAAGAACTAAATATTCAAACCGTTCTGTATATGAGCTCCACTGATCAATACTTTTATCAAATTGTCCAATGTTTCCAACAATTCCAATAATTGTTCATTTCTCAATAAGCTCCTGATTGTCACTCACTTCAATATTGTCCTCAACCACAGCAATATTTTCCTCAGTCACGTGATCTTCATTTTCTTCACTCATTGAAGTTTCCTCCCAAGTTCGCTCATTTAGCAGTTTTAATTAAAAGGTTTGTCCTTTAATCACTGTATGTTCCTCCATCTTTAATCAGTGAAGTAGAGGTGGGAGCTAAAAGCAGACATGGACAGTGAGACGGTGTGAGGAGGTCAGGGGTGAAACACTAGATCAGGACAGGTAGAAATGGCAGGGCTGGAAATAGACACAGAGACACATTCTGATCATGGCTCAGACCTGACCTGAGACACCCAAACAGAAGATGCCATAGCAAAGTCCTGTCCAGTAGGCAATATGGGATTTCCTTTCATCAAAATCCAACACATGGAAATGTGTCCAGTGTGTGTGTGTGTGTGTGTGTGTGTCCAGTGTGTGTGTCCAGTGTGTGTGTGTGAATGTCCAGTGTGTGTGTGTGTGTGTGTGTGTGTGTGTGTCCAGTGTGTGTGTGTGTCCATTGTGTGTGTGTGTGTGTCCAGTGTGTGTGTGTGTGTGTGTGTGTGTGTGTTTCAGTGTATGAGTGTGTCCAGTGTGTGTGTGTGTGTGTTTTTGTTTGTGTTTAGTGTGAGTGTGTGTGTGTGTGTGTCTGGTGTGTGTATGTGTGTCCAGTATGTGTGTGTGTGTGTGTGTGTGTGTGTTCAGTGTTTGTGTCCAGTGTGTGAGCCCAGTGTGTGTGTGTGTTCAGTGTGTGTGTGTGTCCAGTGTGTGTGTGTCCAGTGTATGTGTGTGTGTGTGTGTGTGTTTTCAGTGTGTGTGTGTGTGTGTGTCTACGTGTGTGTGTGTGTGTGTGTGTGTGTGTGTGTGTGTGTGTGAGTGTCCGGTGTGTGTGTTTGTCCTGTGTGTGTGTGTCCTGTGTGTGTGTGTGTGTCCAGTGTGTGTCCAGTGTGTGTGTGTGTGTCCAGTGTGTTTGTGTGTGTGTGTTCCAGTGTGTTTGTGTGTGTGTGTGTGTCCAGTGTTTTTGTGTGTGTGTGTGTCCAGTGTGTTTGTGTGTGTGTGTGTCCAGTGTGTTTGTGTGTGTCCAGTGTATGTGTCCAGTGTGTTTTATGTTTGACAAAAGGACACTGAGGATACTGACACCAAACCCCAAATGTCACTGACCCCATCATGAACCCTAAACCCTGGATAGAGGGGCTCAGTGAATGTGGAGTGGAATGTGTACAGGTGGGTCAGTGTGTAAGAGGAGACTCTGTAGAAGGACAGAGTGCCGGCTGGCCAGTCCAGATACACTCCTACTCTGTGGGAGCTGGAGGAGGGACGCTCTATGGTAGTGGACTTATTACTTGTGCCAGGCGGAGTAACTGTTGTCAGAGCAGCTCAGACTCCAGGACTTGTCATTGTATCCAAGACAACAGTCATCACCCCCTCCTCTCCTGCTGATTCCTTTATATGCCACTCCTATACCAGCCCCTTCCCCACTCCACTCTACCTCCCAGTAACAGCGCCCAGTCAGACCCTCTCTACACAGCACCTGTCCCCAGCCCTCAAATCTCTCTGGGTGATCAGGATACGGCTGCTCCTCTCTCCTACTTGTCACCTTTCTGTTCTCCTCAGACAGAGAGAGGAATCTGTTTACTGTGTTTAGGTCCAGTGTGAGATCACAGACATCTGATGGATGAAACCAGACACAATATTAGAAATCATCATCATTCACATTAGAATGTTAACTCACTTTTCACTAATTCATTTAATGTAGATGTTTCTAGGTAACAAAAAGGAGAAGTTCAGGTAACTTGAGATTTGTTCAATGATCATATGTTATACTGTATGGTAATATAAAACACACTTATTCCCATTAATTACACACACACACACACACACACACACACACACACACACATTGTCAAAGCAACTCTTTGTAAACTTTGGTGTCCCTGATTTGTGCTTCTGTAGAACTACAGCTGATATTTAATATGACCAAGTAAGTAATGATGGTGGTCTTTGACTTTGACTTCACTTGAATTAAGACTTATTCTTAGTCATATTCTTCACAGGAGTCAACACTCACATTTTCTAAGTCCAGGTTTCATTGTGTACTCTCCACCATGTTCCACACTGTAGCGGTAAGCAGAAGAACAGACAGTCATTGAGGGATACACCTGAACTCACACACACACACACACACACACACACACACACACACACACACACACACACACAAACACACACACACACACACACACACTGGACACACACACACACACACACACACACACACACACACACACACACACACACACACACACACACACACACACACACACACACACACACACACACACACACACACACACACACACACACACAGCATATAACTTAGTCCAAGTGGTGGTCAGAATGTTTGTCTTAACTAGCCTGATAACTCCAACAATGTCTGATATGAACATTGACATAAACCCTCTACATACCTGAGTTTCTCCAGTCTGCAGTGTGGATCCTCCAGTCCAGCAGAGAGCAGTCTGACTCCTGAGTCTCCTGGGTGATTGTAGCTCAGGTCCAGCTCTCTCAGGTGTGAGGGGTTTGACTTCAGAGCTGAGACCAGAGCAGCACAGCCTTCCTCTGTGACTAGACAGCCTGACAGCCTGCAAAGAGTCAAATCATATTAAAACCACACTGCTATTCTTTGGTGGTGAAAATAGTGGCAGTATATTTTTTCATTCATACCAGTGTCCTGAAACCTGCCATATATATATATATAATTATTAGAAAAATCTTAATATTGTGTGTAGAGGGAATAATGTATAGTACGAATATTTGAGTTAACTGACCAGAGCAGTTTAAAAAGCAGTATCAGTCAAAAGACAGACATTGAGGTATCATATTTAGATTGTATTAGTATACAGTCCACACCATATCTATTTTGACAGTGAAGCTAACATTTTACATGTGTCTCTGTACTCCAGCAGTTTGGATTTGAGATCAAATGTTTCATATGAGGTGACAGGATATACGTAACCTTTTATTTGAGGGTATTTTAATACATATCTGTTTCACGTTTAGAAATGAAAGCTTTTTATGTATCTAGTCCCCCATTTGGAAGAAGTCATAAGTATTCTGAACAATTCACTTATAGTGTATTAAAGTAGTCAAAAGTTGAGTATTTGGTCCGATATTCCTTGAACACAATGACTACATCAAGCTAGTGACTCAAACTTGTTGGTTGCATTTGCAGGTTGTTTTGGTTGTGTTTTGGGTTATGCTTTGCCCAATAAAATGGTGGATGATAACTGGAGTAATTTTCTGTCTAAGTGAGTAAATAACATGTTTCCTAAACACTACTAAATTAATCCTGGATGATGCCTTGATTAAGAAAAATCATGATTGAATCACTACAGGTAAGGAATATGGGACCAAATACTAAACTTTTGACTAAATAAATTTGTCCAAATAATTATGACTTCTTCAAATGGGAGAACTAGATACATAAAGTGCTTTCCTATCTAAACAGTAACACAGATATGTATGAAAAACCTCAAATAAAGGGTGACATTCTGTCCACTGTCGCCTAATATGAAACATTATATCCCAAATCCAAAAATGCTGGAGCATAGCACCAAATGTAAAACTGTAAGCTTCACTGTCCAAACACATATGGTGTGGACTGTGTGTGCCTGGTAAACACATGTGGATCTGGTGAACAGTTATCACTTGTTGACCAACTACAGGAATACTGACCTCAGAGTCTCCAGTTTACAGTGGGGATTCCCCAGTCCAGCAGAGAGCAGCTTCACTCCTGAATCCTTCAGGTCATTGTTACTCAGATCCAGCTCTCTCAGGTGTGAGGGGTTTGACTTCAGAGCTGAGACCAGAGAAGCACAGCCTTCCTCTGTGACTAGACAGCCTGACAGCCTGCAAGAATAAAAAATCCTATTAAAATCACACTGCTATATGTTTGTTCAACATTTTCAGATACATCAGAGTCCTGAAACCTGGAATATCTATTCATATATGTATATACAGTTGAAGTCGGAAGTTTACATACACCTTAACCAAATACATTCAAACTCAGTTTTTCATCATTCCTGACATTTAATCGTAGTAAAAGATTCCCCTCTCGTAGGTCAGTTAGGATCACCACTTTATTTTAAGAATGTGAAATGTCAGAATAATAGTAGAGAGAATTATTTATTTCAGCTTTTATTTATTTCATCACATTCAAGTGGGTCAGAAGTTTACATACACTCAATTAGTATTTGGTAGCATTGCCTTTAAATTGTTTAACTTGGGTCAAACGTTTGTGTAGCCTTCCACAAGCTTCCACAATAAGTTGGGTGAATTTTTGGCCCATTCCTGCTGACAGAGCTGGTGTAACTGAGTCAGGTTTGTAGGCCTCATTGATCGCACACGCTTTTTCAGTTCTGCCCACACATTTTCTATAGCATTGAGGTCAGGGCTTTGTGATGGCCACTCCAATACCTTGACTTTGTTGTCCCTTAAGCCATTTAGCCACAACTTTGGAAGTATGCTTGGGGTCATTTTCCATTTGGAAGACCCATTTGCAACCAAGCTTTAACTTCCTGACTGATGTCTTGAGATGTTGCTTCAATATATCCACATAATATTTTCCTTCCTCATGATGCCATCTATTTTGTGAAGTGCACCAGGCCCTCCTGCAGCAAAGCAACCCCACAGCATGATGCTGCCACCCCCGTGCTTCACAGCTGGGATGGTGTTCTTCGGCTTGCAAGCATTCCCCTTTTTCCTCCAAACATAACGATGGTCATTATGGCCAAACAGTTATATTTTTGTTTCATCAGACCAGAGGACATTTCTCAAAAAAGTACGATCTTTGTCCGAATGTGCAGTTGCAAACCGTAGTCTGGCTTTTTTATGGCGGTTTTGGAGCAGTGGCTTCTTCCTTGCTGAGCAGCCTTTCAGGTTATGTCGATATAGGACTCGTTTTTACTGTGGATATAGATACATTTATACCTGTTTATAGGCCTCCTGTACCTCAGTTGGTAGAGCATGGCGCTTGCAACGCCAGGGTTGTGGGTTCGATTTCCACGGGGGCCAGTATGAAAATGTATGCACTCACTAACTGTAAGTCGCTCTGGATAAGAGCGTCTGCTAAAATGTAAAGATAGGACTTGTTTTACTGTGAAATAGATACTTTTTGTACCTGTTTCCTCCAGCATCTTCACAAGGTCCTTTGCTGTTGTTCTGGGATTGATTTGCACTTTTCGCACCAAAGTACATTAATCTCTAGGAGACAGAACACGTCTCCTTCCTTGAGCAGTATGACGGCAGCGTGGTCCCATGGTGTTAATACTTGCGTACTATTGTTTGTACAGATGAACGTGGTACCTTCAGGCGTTTGGAAATTGCTCCCAAGGATGAACCAGACTTGTGGAGGTCTACAATTCTATTTCTGAGGTCTTTGCTGATTTCTTTTGATTTTCCCATGATGTCAAGCAAAGAGCACTGAGGTTGAAGGTAGGCCTTGAAATACATCCACAGGTACACCTCCAATTGACTCAAATGATGTCAATTAGCCTATCAGAAGCTTCTAAAGCCATGACATAATTTTTCTGGAATTTTCCAAGCTGTTTAAAGGCACAGTCAACTTAGTGTATGTAAACTTCTGACCCACTAGAATTGTGATGAAGTGAATTATAAGTGAAATAATCTGTCTGTAAACAATTGTTGGAAAAAATTACTTATGTCATGCACAAAGTAGATGTCCTAACCGACTTGCCAACACTAGAGTTTGTTAACAAGAAATTTGTGGAGTGGTTGAAAAACAAGTTTTAATGACTCCAACCTAAGTGTATGTTAACTTCCGACTTCATCTGTATACTCTACCAGTCAAAAGTTTGAACACACTCTACTCATTCAAATGTATTTTTACATTTAAAACTAATTTTTACATTGTAGAAGAAAGAGACTTGCTTTGGCCAAGAAACATGAGCAATGGACATTAGACCGGTGGAAATCTGTCCTTTGGTCTGATGGATCCAAATTTGAGATTTTTGGTTCCAACCTTGCGTGTCTTTGTGAGACGAGAGTAGGTGAACGGATGATCTCTGCATGTGTGGTTCCCACCGTGAAGCATGGAGGAGGAGGTGTGATGGTGTGGGGGTGCTTTGCTGGTGACACTGTCTGTGAATTATTTAGAATTCAAGGCACACTTAACCAGCATGGCTACCACAGCATTCTGCAGCGATACGCCATCCCATCTGGTTTGCACTTAGTGGGACTATCATTTGTTTATCAACAGGACAATATATAATAGTATAAAAAAGAAAAACCCTTGAATGAGTATGTGTGTCCAAACGTTTGACTGGTACTGTATATAAATGAATGAATGTATAATTATTACCAGTAGATAACATGTTTCTAAACACTACTAAATTAATCAATGCATGTGTGTGTGTCTCCAGTGTGTGTGTGTATGTGTGTGTCCAGTGTGTGTGTTTGTGTGTGTGTCCAGTGTGTGTGTGTGTATTGTGTGGGTGTCCTGTGTGTGTGTGTGTGTTCCAGTGTGTGTCCAGTGTGTGTGTGTTCATTGAGTGATACAGGAATACTGACCTCAGAGTCTCAAGTTTACAGTATGGATCCTCCAGTCCAGCAGAGAGCAGTCTGACTCCTGAGTCTCCTGGGTGATTAGCTCAGGTCCAGCTCTCTCAGGTGTGAGGGGGTTTGACTTCAGAGCTGAGACCAGAGAAGCACAGCCTTCCTCTGTGACTAGACAGCCTGACAGCCTGCAAAGAGTCAAATCATATTAAAACCACACTGCTATTCTTTGGCTGAAAATAGTGGCAGTATATTTTTTCAACATATTCAGATACATCAGTGTCCTGAAACCTGCCATATCTGTTCATAAATGAATGTATCATTATTAGAAATGACAAATTATCAAAGTATTGCTCGTCGATAGAAACATTTATAGTACAAATATTTGAGTAGACTGACCAGAGCAGTTTAAAAAGCAGTATCAGTCAAAAGAAAGACAGTGAGGTATCAGATTTAGATTGTATTGAGTATACAGTCCACACCATATCTATTTTGACAGTGAAGCTAACATTTTAAATGTGGCTCTATACTCAACATTTTGGATTTGAGATCAAATGTTTCATATGAGGTGACAGTATATAATGTCACCTTTTATTTGAGGGTATTTTAATACATATCTGTGTTACTGTTTAGAAATGAAAGCACTTTATGTATCTAGTCCCCCACTTTGAAGAAGTCAAACGTATTCTGACCATTTCCTTACAGTGTATTAAAGTATTCAAAAAGTTTAGTATTTGGTCCCAAACTCGTTGGTTGCATTTGCAGTTTGTTTTGGTTGTGTTTTGGGTTATGTTTTGTCCAATAGTAACTGAATGGTGGATGATGACTGGAGTAATTTTCTGTCTAAGTGAGTAGATAACATGTTTCTAAACACTACTAAATTAATCCTGATGATGCCACGATTAAGAAAAAATCATGAATGAATCATGAATAATAATGAGTGTGAAAGTTACAGAGACTACAACAAAACATGCTAACCTCTCACCATTACCAATAACAGAGGGGGTATGATCCTTGTTCCTCTGTAACTTTCTCATTCATCATCATTCACGATTCATTCATGATTATTCATAATCATGGTAGCATCCACATGAATGTAGAAGTGTTCAGAAACATCTTCTATTCTTACTGACAATACAAGTGAAGTGACTCCAAAATGACAGGACATTATTCACCATTCAGTTTCTATTGGGAAAAACATCATCCAAAAACACAACCAAGACAAACTGCAAATGTATTCCAACAAGTTTGTAGAATCACAAGCTTGATGTAATCACTGTGGGTAAGGAATATGGGACCAAATACTAAACTTATGACTACTTTACTACAATATAAGTGACTATGTCCAAATTATTACGAACTTTTTCAAATGGGAGCACTAGACACATAAAGTGATTTCATTTCTAAACATTAACACATATATGTATGAAAATACTCTCAAATAAAAGGTGACATTGTGTACTGTCACCTAATATGAAACATTCTTTCTCAAATCCAAAATGCTGGAGCATAGCACCAAATTTAAAACTGTAAGCTTCACTGTCCAAACACATATGATGTGGACTATGTGTGCCTGGTAAACACATGTGGATCTGGTGAACAGTTATCACTTGTTGACCAACTACAGGAATACTGACCTCAGAGTCTCCAGTTTACAGTGGGGATTCCCCAGGACAGCAGAGAGCAGCTTCACTCCTGAATCCTTCAGGTCATTGTTACTCAGATCCAGCTCTCTCAGGTGTGAGGGGTTTGACTTCAGAGCTGAGACCAGAGAAGCACAGCCTTCCTCTGTGACTAGACAGCCTGACAGCCTGCAAAGAGTCAAATCATATTAAAACCACACTGCTATTCTTTGGAGGTGAAAATATATTTTTTCAACATATTCAGATATATCAGTGTCCTGAAACCTGCCATATCTATTCATAAATTAATGTATCATTATTAGAAATGACAAATTATCAAAGTATTGCTTGTAGAGAGAAAAATAGAATCATTTTAAAACCACCCTGCTATTCTTTGGTTTTGAGTAATTATCTTTCTAAGTGGGTAGATAACATGTTTCTAAACACTACTAAAGTAATCCTGATGATGCCATGATTAAGAAAAATTATGAATGAATCATGAATAATAATGAATGAGAAAGTTACAGAGGCTACAACAAAACATGCTAACCTCTCACCATTACCTTCAAATAAAAGGTGACATTATGTACTGTTGCCTAATATGAAACATTCTACCTTAAATCCAAATTGCTGGAGCATAGCACCAAATGTAAAACTGTAAGCTTCACTGTCCAAACACATGCAGTGAGGGAAAAAAGTATTTGATCCCCGGCTGATTTTGTACGTTTGCCCACTGACAAAGACATGATCAGTCTATCATTTTAATGGTAGGTTTATTTGAACAGTGAGAGACAGAATAACAACACAAATATCCAGAAAAGCTCATGTCAAAAAATGTTATAAATTGATTTGCATTTTAATGAGGGGAAATAAGTATTTGACCCCCTCTCAATCAGAAAGATTTCTGGCTCCCAGGTGTCTTTTTATACAGGTAACGAGCTGAGATTAGGAGCACACTCTTAAAGGGGAGTGCTCCTAATCTCAGTTTGTTACCTGTATAAAAGTCACCTGTCCACAGAAGCAATCAATCAATCAGATTCCAAACTCTCTACCATGGCCAAGACCAAAGAGCTCTAAGGATGTCAGGGACAAGATTGTAGACCTACACAAGGCTGGAATGGGCTACAAGACCATCACCAAGCAGCTTGGTGAGAAGGTGATAACAGTTGGTGCGATTATTCGCAAATGGAAGAAACACAAAATAACTGTCAATCTCCCTTGGCTTGGGGCTCCATGCAAGATCTCACCTCGTGGAGTTGCAATGATCATGAGAACGGTGAGGAATCAGCCCAGAACTACACGGGAGGATCTTGTCAATGATCTCAAGGCAGCTGGGACCATAGCCACCAAGAAAAAAAATTGGTAACACACTACGCCGTGGAAGGACTGAAATCCTGCAGCGCCCGCAAGGTCCCCCTGCTCAAGAAAGCACATATACAGGCCCGTCTGAAGTTTGCCAATGAACATCTGAATGATTCAGAGAAGAACTGGGTGAAAGTGTTGTGGTCAGATGGAGACCAAAATCGAGCTCTTTGCCATCAACTCAACTCGCCGTGTTTGGAGGAGGAGGAATGCTGCCTATGACCCCAAGAACACCATCCCCACCGTCAAACATGGAGGTGGAAACATTATGCTTTGGGGGGTGTTTTTTCTGCTAAGGGGACAGGACAACTTCACCGCATCAAAGGGACGATGGACGGGGCCATGTACCGTCAAATCTTGGGTGAGAACCTCCTTCCCTCAGCCAGGGCATTGAAAATGGGTCATGGATGGGTATTCCAGCATGACAATGACCCAAAACACACAGCCAAGGCAACAAAGGAGTGGCTCAAGAAGAAGCACATTAAGGTCCTGGAGTGGCCTAGCCAGTCTCCAGACCTTAATCCCATAGAAAATCTGTGGAGGGAGCTGAAGGTTCGAAGGTTGCCAAACGTCAGCCTCAAACCTTAATGACTTGGAGAAGATCTGCAAAGAGGAGTGGGACAAAATCCCTCCTGAGATGTGTGCAAACCTGGTGGCCAACTACAAGAAACGTCTGACCTCTGTGATTGCCAATAAGGGTTTTGCCACCAAGTACTAAGTCATGTTTTGCAGAGGGGTCAAATACTTATTTCCCTCATTAAAATGCAAATCAATTTATAACATTTTTTGACATCGTTTTCTGGATTTTTTTGTTGTTATTCTGTCTCTCACTGTTCAAATAAACCTACCATTAAAATTGTAGACTGATCATGTCTTTGTCAGTGGGTAAACGTACAAAATCAGCATGGGATCAAATACTTTTTTCCCTCACTGTATGGTGTGGACTATGTGTGCCTGGTAAACACATGTGGATCTGGGTGAACAGTTATCACTAGGAATACTGACCTCAGAGTCTCCAGTTTACAGTGGGGATTCCCCAGTCCAGCAGAGAGCAGAAGCTTCACTCCCTGAATCCTTCAGGTCATTGTTACTCAGATCCAGCTCTCTCAGGTGTGAGGGGTTTGACTTCAGAGCTGAGACCAGAGAAGCACAGCCTTCCTCTGTGACTAGACAGCCTGACAGCCTGCAAATAGTCAAATCATATTAAAACCACACTGCTATTCTTTGGTGGTGAAAATAGTGGCAGCATATTTTTTTCAAAATGTTCAGATACGCCAGTGTCCTGAAACCTGCCATATCTATTTATAAATGTATCCTTATTAAAAATTAAAAATGATCAAAGTATTGCTTGTAGAGAGAAAAATATAAAGTACAAATATTTGAGTAGACTGACCAGAGCAGTTTAAAAGCAGTATCAGTCAAAAGACAGATATCAGATTTAGATTGTATTGAGTATACAGTCCACACCATATCTATTTTGACAGTGAAGCTAACATTTGAAATTTGGCTCTGTACTCCAACATTTTGGATTTGAGATCAAATGTTTTCATATAAGGTGACAGTATATAATGTCACCTTTCATTTGAGGGTATTTTAATACATATCTGTTTCACCGTTTAGAAATGAAAGCACTTTATGTATCTAGTCCCCCTATTTGAAGAAGTCATAAGTATTCTGACCAATTCACTTATAGTGTATTAAAGTAGTCAAAAGTTTAGTATTTGGTCTGTCGTAGAATTACAACATTATGTTAATCACCTTTACAGTAGGTTGCGAAAGTATTCTCAATTGGATTGAGGTCTGGGCTTTGACTAGGCCATTCCAAGACATGTAAATGTTTCCCCCTTAAACCACTCGGAGTGTATGCTTAGGGTCATTGTCCTGCTGGAAGGTGAACCCTCAAGAATTTCCTGTATTTAGCACCATCCATCATTCCTTCAATTCTGACCAGTTTCAGTCCCTGCCGATGAAAAACATCCCCACAGCATGATGCGCCCCCACCATGCTTCACTGTGGGGATGGTGTTCTCGGGGTGATGAGAACATAGCTTTTCCGATAGCCAAAAGCTCAATTTTAGTCTCATCTGACCAGAGTACCTTCTTCCATATGTTTGGGGAGTCTCCCACATGCCTTTTCGCTTATTTCTTTCTTAAAGCAATGTCTTTTTTCTGGCCACACTTCCGTAAAGCACACGCTGTGTGAGTGTACTGGGTTTAAAGTGGTCCTATGGACAGATACTCCACTCTCCGCTGTGGAGCTTGCAGCTCCTTCAGGGTTATCTTTGGGCTCTTTGTTGCCTCTCTGATTAATGCCCTCCTTGCCTGGTCCATGAGTTTTGGATTGATGGTTGTATAATGCAAGGTATCATGGTATGGATGGTTGTGAGGAGAACCCTCCCTCCAGGTGATTAATTAACACACCCAACCTTCATAAATTAAGGCAAATACTTAGTGTCCTATGTTGCATTAGTATGTCTGTATAAACAAGCAGTAAATGAACTGGAGACAGATATTTGGCTCCATGTAAATCTTGATGTCTGTTACATGAGAGCACAATGTACCTTTGTAAATTTCACGTATCTGTTCTTCCACAAGGACTCCAGGAAGACTATAAAAAAAAGAGTTGTAAAACGAATCCTGTTTATTTTGGGCTTTAACCGACACCTTAACTGTAACCTTAGCTTGCTAACCGGTGACTGTTAACACTCCATTACTGCGAGTAATTAATAAAGCTAAATTGCTTTGAAGAAATCTAAAAGTCTCTCCTTTGATTTGAATAATTACCACGACAGTTCCCATATTCCCTTGCCGAGAATGACTAAATCAAGCTTGTGACTGCCATGATTAAGAAATATCATGAATGAATCATGAATAATAATATGAATGAGAGAGTTACAGAGGCTACAACAAACCACCTCTTTTCTACTATTAACATCAAATAAAAAGGTGACATTCTGTAATGTCGCCTAATATGAAACATTTTATCTCATCGTCAAAATGCTGGAGCATAGCAAAACATTTAAAACTGTAAGCTTCACTGTCCAAACACATATGGTGTGGACTATGTGTGCCTGGTAAACACATGTGGATCTGGTGAACAGTTATCACTTGTTGACCAAATACAGGGAATACTGACCTCAGAGTCTCCAGTTTACAGTGGGGATCCCCCAGTCCAGCAGAGAGCAGCTCCACTCCTGAATCCTCCAGGTCATTGTTACTCAGGTCCAGCTCTCTCAGGTGTGAGGGGGTTTGACTGAGCTGAGACCAGAGAAGCTCACAGCCTTTCTCTGTGACTCCACAGCCCTGACAGCCTGACAAAGAGATCATCATGATTTCACAAACACACTGTTAATTTAACACAAGTAGTGTAGAAGGACAATGGCTGATGTCTCTTTGTCCTGTCTCGGAGCTCTACTGACAATTATTTCCGACCTCATGGCTAGGTTTTTGCTCTGACATGCACTCGTCAACCGTGTGGACCTACAGTGGCTTGCAAAGCATTCACCCCCGGCATTTTTTTCCTATTTTGCTTGCCACAACTTGGACACACAGAGGGGTTAAACACTAAAGTTACCGGCCATCTAGTGAAGAGAGGAGAACCGGACAGAGGGAGCGTAGAGCCAGCATCCGTCAACGAGAGAGGAGAAGCCCTCCACGGTCACAGGTGGAAGAAACAACCAGGGAGCTCCATCGGTCCACAAGAAATGCACGGCAGCCGGTGATGATGTAGTGGTAGCTAGGATAACTAGGATGCTGCTGGTAAAGAGTAGCCAAGCTTAGCAGCTGTACCGACTAAGCTTGGCTAACTACCAGGTCGTTTGTCTGTCCCTCGTCTCGAGGATGATGACTAACGGTGAACCACAAAATGAAACAAGGATAGCGAGTGAAAAGGAGCCATACACTTATACCGTCCCTGACCAAAAAGCAAATTGAACAATAAACTTCGGCATCCCAACACTGTTACGAACTCCGTCGTTATTCCCCAAGATCACCTCAGCCCACTCTGGGCGCGTAACTGGACAATATGTCTTGGCGCCAAACCGTACGTGGACGCGGACAGTTCTGTACGGGACGCGGACAGTTTCAGAACGCGATGGACAGACGAGAGCCACACACAATAAACTAAACCAAGTCTTTTACAGTCGTGGACATTAGTAATATTCTTTTTTTATTATGTCACAAACAAAAACAAAAACGTTTTTTAAAATAAGATTTTGAGATCCTGGGCACGTATCCAAAAGCGTCTCAGAGTAGAAAAATTGAATCCTCTCTCTCCCAAAGACAGACTCATTTAATACTGGGTCGCTACAATATTTTGAGATCTGGGCCCATACTCCAAAAAAGCGTCTCAGAGTAGAAAATGTGTCGTATAAGTGCTGAGAATAAAGCCGTTTTAGTCCCTACACTCTTTATGGGTATAAATTAAAGCTATGCATGAAGCCTCTTTATTCCTTAAGTGCCCACCTAGTTGGCAGATATTTAGGACACCTCATGAGCTGTACTAACCAGTTAAGAGGTACCAGCAGGTGTCTTGATAATAGAAACATGCAGCGAATTAGTGGTTCCTGTGCAACATGTAATTGCTTTGGAGCAGTGGTGACCTGTCATTCAGGGCAGAGCCCACTGTTTAGCAGATGCTCATACCCAAGAGCGATTACAGTAAGTGCATTCATCTTAAGATAGCTAGGTGAGACAACCAGATAATACAGTCAAATATACAGGATACAAACATTCAACTTCAGCTAAACAATGGATATATCGCTTTGCAATACAAAATAATAATAATTATACACATCTAAAATCTATTAATTAAACATCTGAGAACAGTAATATTGAAGGTACCCATAAGCAACCATTTCTGATTATTGTGTAAAATAGCATTTAGGAAATAAACTCTTAATAATTCTTAAACAAAATTGTCATCTCACCTCTTAGCTTTGGTGTCATGTTCCCAGAGAGACTCATTTTAGAGGCAGGGACCCCCTCCTCTCTCCCCAGAGAGACTCATTTTAGAGGCAGGGCCCCCTCCTCTCTCTCCCCAGAGAGACTCATTTGTGAACCACTGACCCCTAAACAGAGATCCAACATGTTGGTCGATTAGCACACAGTAATTCTTGAATGTGAATTGTTATCATTTATTAATTATCTCTACAAAACATTTACTAACAGACATATCTCGAAACAGTCAGGTGATTTAATGCAATCACACTTGAATATGTAGTTTTGACATCTCTTCTCCATGGCCATATCACACACTTATTTGTATTCATTAAAGTTTGCCATTTATTATCTTTGAATCTGTTCTTTTCTAAACGTATCTGAGAATGTAGACAGAAGGGCTAAAACAGGCTTGATTGATCTGGGGGTCAGTGATTTTATATACAGAAAGGTTTTTGCAACTAATTTAAGAGATGTTGCATTAGTTAAAGTAGGCTAGGTTATAATGTATAACTAGTTTTTTTGTTGTTGTGTAAAGCAGATCAAGGTCTATACCTCAGCCAGTGGCAACCCGCCATTCAGGGCAGGTGGCCTTTCCTTGTTTTGTATGTTATTGTGGCATTAATACATCAGTTTGCTAACAATGTAAAAAATGATATACACTATCGTCAAAAGTTTTAGAACACATACTCATTCAAGGGTTTTTCTTTATTTTTACTATTTTCTACATTGTAGAATAATAATAGTGAAGACATCAAAACTATGAAAAACACATATGGAATCATTTAGTAACCAAAAAGTGTTAAACAAATCAAAATATATTTTTATATTTGAGATTTTTCAAATAGCTACCTCTTTGCCTTGAAGACAGCTTCTGCACACTCTTGGCATTCTCTCAACCAGCGAATTCGGTCATTCAGGGCAGGTGGCCTTTCCTGTTTTGCATGTTATTTTGACATTAATACGTGTCACATATCAGTTTGCAAAAATGTAAAAATAAATAAATATATATCATTGAGCACAAAAAGCCGCAAAAAAAACATGGTCTCTTTTTTTTGTTTTTCTTGAGTAAGGCAGCTCCAAAATGCAGTGTGTTTCAGCCTAGCTCAGTGCTTTCTGGTAGTGGGGCAAGCCAGAAGAAAATTATAGAGCGTTGCTTCTGTGATTGGGCCCAGTGTTCTGTCACTCATGGGGACACTATGTCACCGCCAAGTCTACAGGTAGAGCCAGAAAATTCAAGCTCCCTTCGGTGCTGCCATAGAGTTACACTAGAAGTGCTCCATCCAAGAAGGTAATTGGCCACAGATAAAATGACGCCAAATCACATTATATCTACAGTAGCTTTGATTGGACTGATCAGGTCAACATCATACTTTCTCAAAATCTTAGCCAGCAGTCATCATCATGAATCAAGTCGACAAAAATCTAACAGGCAAATCCTTTTTTAATCCTTGTCATGTGAAGAAAAATAATAAGAGAAATGATAGGGACAGCTGTTGGGATTCATGCTGTTGGGACTCTGCTGTTGGGACTCTGCTCTGGGACTCTGCTGTTGGGACTCTGCTGCTGGGACTCTGCTGTTGGGACTCTGCTGTCGGGACTCTGCTGTCGGGACTCTGCTGTTGGGACTCTGCTTTTATGTAGGCCCTAATAGTTTAGGGCACCGCTTGTCAAATATAGTGCAATGAATGTATTGTTTAGTGTTGTGCTGTGGAGTGGCTTTGCTGGCATGCATCCCCCTTTTTATTTATGTTTTCCGTGTCAAGATTGACATGCTAAAATCACCACTGACTCTGGCTATAGCCTAGATGACCAGCCTAAACCTGTTCAGATCTGTTCCCATAACGTTATAACAGTAACAGTAGCAGAGCCTAGTCCTGATACAGATGGAGGTCTATACCTCAGCTATAGCCCACATATCCCAGATGACCAGCCTAAACCTGTTCAGATCAGTTCCCATAACGCTATAGACCTAACAGTAGCAGGACAGAGCTTTGTAGCCCAGGCATGGTATTTCACACACCTCATTTCAAACGGAGACCATCAGGTTTGTCAACATGATAAGTGATCATAGCTCAAACCTACTCTGACTATTGAATGTCTGACGCCGACCTAACCTTTATAATAGCAAGTTAGCTTACCTAGACCTACTCAGAGTCTGCCCGTCTTTCCTTACATATCAAACACATTTATCCGACTTCTAATGTTACAGAGAAATACGTGCTACAGTTTCAACAGCCATTGTAGTAACTGCGTAGGCTACACACTTACTTTCACGTCATAAGGAGGAAATCACATAACTTACAGTCGCTTGGGCAGTCGCCTGCTCTCTTGCAGATGAAGTAGCTTTTACAGGCAACTCATTCAACCAGCCTAAACAACAGTAAATAAAAGATGTCAAATGGTCAAAAGTCAATCCTGATATAGCCATGTACATCAAAGAGAGGTGTATTGCTACAGGTGTAGGATCGCACTTTTAGCCAGTTTGCTACAGCAGGAAAAATAATCCTGCAGCAACAGGACATTTTAATTATTGGGTTATCTACCTAGTTGTCTATAATGTTGTACAGACATTTGTGTAAACTCTTCTGTCTCTAAATGCTGTCTGTCACTATCACTATGTAGAATTATGTGTACAGATGTAGATCTTAATTTGATCGTAGTGCAGGAAATGTAATACTTATAGTGTATTTGAGGTTTTAAAATGTTTTCTGAGTTTGTAATTTCCACTTAGAAATGTCAGACGTGAGTTTCTTTATGAAAATGTATCAACCGACATAAAAAAATGTTATATTTCACCCAATTGATAAAGGAAGCTAGAAGGCTGGAACCCAGAAGACAACTCTAAATCAACAATTACTGATATTATCCTAAAAATCCTTTTCACTCATATTGTTGTGCGCCTCTTTTGTTCAACGGACGCGAGCCGTGATATTAATATTGTAGCAAACAGCGGGGCAGGGGCAGTGAACCCAGGTCGTGCTGGTCCAAAACTAGAGCTAACCCTATTGCTGCGCATGGGGAATTGTAACCCGTCTCACACTGCCCCCTATAAAAGTAAGTCTTGTAAGCTTCGACTACTCAGACCCCCTACACATCCGGGTGTCAATCTGATGATGCATTTTATTTAGTGCAAGTGGTTTCTTGTATCAAACACAACAACATTTTCAGTCACCTCCTTGTGTGTGAAGGACAAGTAGATAAACAGGCTAATGTCAAGCTCTGTATGTTTTTTTGGAATGTCTCATGGAATGTAGTTTACATTGAACACCACACATTGGCTGCTACTGTATGGCTGAAATGGGATAGAACAGCTTATTTCCACTTTAAATGTTATTGGAGGCCTTTTTGAGCATTACAGTGATCAAATAGCCTACTTGGTCTCTGTTAAAACTGTAACTTAAAGTGGGTACAGCCTCAGTGTTCACAGTAAACTCACGTGAAGCTGCACAGATTGCTACACTATAGTAGAACTATGGATACACCTACATTTATCATACGAAATGTGAAATAGAACCAGGATGAATGAATATTGATGTATTGAATTCACAGGAGGTTGGTGGCACCTTAATTGGGGGAGGACGGGCTTGTGGTAATGGCTGGAGCGGAATAGGTGGAATGTAGGTATCACAACATGAGCCGCCCTCCCTCAGCAACCTCCACTGATTGAATTTGACTTGCCCACGCCCAGTTAGCGCCATTTTGTGTGATTAAACTGTCAAGTATTTCACATATATTTTCCAGTTCTGAGAGCACCTTCCTGATGACTGGCACTTCTGTACATTCCTATGGATGTGGCCTGAGCTGGAATGTGAAGATAACTGAAGCTAGCTTTTTAGAAAACCTGTAATCTAGCTCTGCATCATAGTACACTCCCCTCAGGCTAAGTTCAGGTTTCAGCATGAGGCAGACATCAACAGCCGAGTTGTAGGCTACTACCCGGGTTGTGTTCATTAGTTGACTCCGCAGGCCAACAGTTATAAAAATGTTGTATAAAGTTTGCTCTAAACGCTGTACAAGGTGACCTAAACAGCTTATTTACGTTTGCCAAACGCTTTTGCTACGTGTGGGCACTAATGAACACACACACAACCTGTTTTGAGAAGTGTAAATGGTTGTTAGTCTTTCCACAGTATTTATTTGTCTCTCTTTCACACAACATACCTTCCTGAGTGAAAAGAGTTAACAGTAGAATAGGAAAGAAAGAAAATGTTGTTGCTTGTTGTGTTTTAAAGCCTGTTTTGAGAAGACAAGTCCATAGACCCATGATACAGTACACACTTAGGAAAAAGAGTTCCAAAAGGGTCCTCTTGGCTGTCCCATAGGAGAACGCTTTTAAGTTCCTAGGGTAGAACCCTTCTGGCTTCCATGTAGAACCCTTGTGGAAAGGGGTTCTTCATGGAACCCAAAAGGGCTCTACCTACTACCAAAAAGGGATCTGGCAAAAGGGTTCTTATGGGGACAGCCAAAGAAACCCCTTTATATTCTAGATAGTGTAGGAGCGATCACCCTGGGGTACCACAGATGGAAACAGAAGGAATTCACCCCACGCATCTAATTTATATCCAAAACATGTTAAGGAGAGTAGACCCATTATAATATTATATTCTACCTAGTACCAAAAAGGGTTTTTAAGGAGAGTAGGCCTATTATAACGACTGTCCACAAAACATATCATCAACTATATGAATACACATAACAATATCATCAACTATATTAATACACAATATAACAAATATCATCAACTATATGAATACACACACAACAATATCATCAACTATACAACACACATAACAATATCATCAACTATATTAATACACATAACAATATCATCAACTATATGAATACACATAACAATATATCATCAACTATATTAATACACATAACAATATCATCAACTATGCATTAATACACATAACAATCGCTCGCCTTACCTTTTTATATGTCTCTCAATAGAAGTAGAGCCTGAATGATCATTCGGTGGTGGAAAGTTCCTTTAGTTTGTTTCTGCTTCATTTCCATATCCGGTTCTACCTGTTCTCTCTCTCCCACTCCCTGTCTCTTTATAGCTCTTGCAAATGTGCCTTGGCATACATTCTACAAGGGTCTGGAACTCCAAATGTAGTTCTGATTTAGGGTGTTCCAAATGAAAACAATTTCATTAAACTGGTTAATATGGTTAAAATACATTAAGACTGAGTAATGCTGTGATTGTTTTTATTATTTTGTATTGAAATGTTTGACTTTCATTTTCCTATGTCCTTTCAATATAGGAACACTTAGAAAATGACAGCCTTCTGTAAATATGGACAAAAGTCTATGGATTAATTTGATGGTATGTGTCTTGGCAACATTATGTAAAATGACAGGTTGAGAAATGGTCTACATCTTCCTAGGTGCATATGTGGGAAGCAACGCAAAACTGTCCCCCTATGTGTGTGCCATCCCTAAACATCAAGTGTTTGTGGTTCATTAAAACATGTTTATTGTCAGGTAAAAAAAAAAAAAAAAGTGTCTTGAACTTGTTGAAGGGATGTGACATCAATATTCTTCCACAAGAAATTCGATAATTTAGTGTTTTGTTGATGGTTGTCTTCTAATTGGGTTGAGACCCGGTGACTGAGACGGGCCATGGCATATTTTTGAAACATCAGCAAGTTCAGCAATCTTCGACCACTGAAGCTCCTGCCAAACGTGCCCCAACAATCACAATCGGATGCTCTTCCCGACAGGGTTGCAGCCTCTTCGTTGCAGCTCCTCTCTCCCCAGGGGTAACAGCTCCTCTCTCCCCCAGGGGTATCAGCTCCTCTCTCCCCAGGGGTAGTTCCTCTCTCTCCCTCAGGGGTATCAGCCCCTCTCCCAGGGGCAGCAGCTCCTCTCTCCCAGGGCTAGCAGCCCTCTCTCCCCAGGGGTAGCAGCTCCTCTCTCCCCAGGGGTAACAGCTCCTTCTCTCCCCAGGGGTAACAGCGCTCCTCTCTCCCCCAGGGGTATCAGCTCCTCCTCTCCCCAGGGGTGGCAGCCCTCTCCCCAGGGGTACACAGCTCCTCTCTCCCCAGGGGTAACAGCTCCTCCTCCCCAGGGGTAACAGCTCCTCTCTCCCCAGGGGTAGCAGATTCTCCTCTCCCCAGGGGCACAGCTCCTCTCTCCCCAGGGGTATCAGCTCCTCTCCCCAGGGGTAGCAGCTCCTCTCTACTCCCAGGATGTGAAGACATCGGTGGTTTAGCCCACAGCCAGTAGAGGGTCTCGGGAAGGAATTTCAACAGCAAAAACCATGAATACATCACTAGTGATGGGCCAAAAACCACTCAAGAACTTCAAATCTAGACTTGACCTGTCCAATGGGCCACAAAACTGCTTAAAGAATCCCACAGTACCCAAACACCCTTTTTTTTTCTCTCTCTTTTTTTTCTTCTCTCTCTCTCTTCTCTGTCTCTCTCCATCACTTTCTCTGTGTTGTCTATTGATGTCTTTCTTATCTTGTCTGGTGTCTCTCTCCATCATATCCTATTCTTCTGTTGCTGTCTCTGTGTCTTGTCTGGTGTCTCTCTCCATCAGTATCATATTCTTCTGTTGCTTTCTGTGTCTTGTCTGGTGTCTCTTCCATCATATCCTATTCTTCTGTTGCTAGTTCTTGTGTCTTGTCTGGTGTCTCTCTCCATCATATCCTATTCTTCTGTTGCTGTCTCTGTGTCTTGTCTGGTGTCTCTCTCCATCATATCATATTCTTCTGTTGCTTTCTCTGTGTCTTTGTCTGGTGTCTTCTCCATCATATCCTATTCTTCGGTTGCTGTCTCTGTGTCTTGTCTGCTGTCTCTCTCCATCATATCCTATTATTATGTTGCTGTTCCTGTGTCTTGTCTAATGCTCTTTGGTGTAATTTACTGATGGTCCCTAATTAACCCCATAGGGATATCCAAATTCAACCCAAATTTACCACAGGCATTACGACAAGGGTGCAGTTGCATTCTGAATTGATTATTACTTGGTGTGATGGTGGGCAACCTTCATTTACGTTGTGATGCAGTCACAACCACAAGTCTTCTGACTTAAACTCAATTTTGGAAAAGACTGACTTTATGACCAAAATTTTATCCAACATTTTTTGAATTGTGCCATGTTTATTCTGGTGACAACTCTGGACCATGGCATTGTCTCATGGAGTGTGTGAGGGTGAGTGTCATGGTCGGGATGGCCTGAACTCAGAGCCCGATAGAATACCAAGGAAACCGTGAGGTAACTGCAGTAGAACATGGTGGAACTAAAGCCGGATGGCAGTAACCCTCACCTACTGCTGTTTCCTTGGTTTTACCGGGATTTTGTAGTTAAGCAGCAAACTTCGACCCTCCATTTTCTCTGAAACGAAGATAATTGAACCAGACACTTTGTCACAAGATATAACAGATAATATGAAGCCTGGATTTAGGTCTGAACTCATCTTTGACCAAATGTGTAGCAGCAGTTTGCACTTGTACGGCAGAATAGCTGTGCACATAATCCTAATACCTCTTCATGGACTACATTTGAACACTTAAACATTGTCTTCTTTTTAGGAGGGACCTGGTATGGTGTGGTCACATTGCCTAGTGGTTAGAAAGTTGGGCCAGTAACTGAAAGGTTGCTGGTTCAATACCCGAGGCACAATGTGAGAAATCTGTTGATGTGCTCTTAAGCAAGGCACTTAACACTAACTTGCTTCATGGGTGCTGTACTACTATGACTGACCCTGTAAAAAACACATTTCACTGCACCTATCCGTTGTATCTGACAGTAAAAACATAAATATTTTTTTGCAATTGCAACAGTTAATTTAACAATGCTGGTTATAACTCTTTGTTGACGTTGGATCCAAGGACAATCCTTCAATTGATTACCTCTTACTGCAGAAAAATATTCTCATGAAATCATGTGACTTATAGTTAGAGAGAAGGATTCCTGTAAACGCACGCTAATACAAGCAGGAAATAAAGTGGGATAAACCAGAAATGGGACATTTCTCTGTTTGATAGAAACCCCGGAATGATGAATGTGTGATCTATCTTGTCATCTTTTTGGCCAAACACATTGGAACATTCTAATCTTTAAGGACATTAGCATGGAGTCATTGTTTTCAGGAAGGTGTCTCCATGGTGATAGGGAGGGACAGAGGCAGACTAAAGGGCAAGGGAAGCCACCTGAACCTCACTGGCTCCTGACAAAGGCAAAGAGCAGTCCACGCAAAAATCCAAAAGGCAAATCAACCATAACCACCGATCTGACCTATGACCCCTAAAATGCTGATACTGAACTCTTGCCCCTTTGTATGACCTTAAACAAGTATAGTGGGTAATGCAACGGGCAAAGTGCAGCATCAAGAAATCTAAATATGTTGATCCAACTTTCTTGTTGTTTATCTGTTTGATGGAAACGGTTTGATAGTTGTTACTACCTTTCCAACTGTATTTAATGGTGTTATGTAGTCGTGTTTTTCTTATGTTTTGTAATGTGGTATTATAGTAGGCCTAAGGTTATTTCATCATAGAGAATGTTTATACTTAAGAAATATTTGACATTGTATGACTATCATTATAATGCTGTTTTTACCATTATTTAGCCTCTCTCTCTCTCAACACACACACTCACAGACATACACACACACACACATACCCCCCCACACACACACACTCACTGTGCAGTAATTAGAATCTATAGAGCAGCTTTTTAAGTGATACAGTCTCACTGTCTGCTCTCCTCCCTCTGCCTCTCTCATTACTTTCTCTGTCTTCTGTTGCTGTCTCTCTTTGTCTCCCTCTTCTGTTGCTGTCTCTCTTGTCTGCCCTCTTCTGTTGCTGTCTCTCTTGTCTGCCCTCTTCTGTTGCTGTCTCTCTTGTCTCCCTTCTTCTTCTGTTGCTGTCTCTCTTGTGTGCCCTCTTCTGTTGCTGCCCTCTTGTCTCCCTTTCTGTTGCTGTTTCTTGTTGCTTTCTGTTGCTGTTTTTTGTTC
>NW_025534562.1:0-182624 GCF_020615455.1 Coregonus clupeaformis | reverse complement strand
GGATATCAGATTACACCTTGAGCAGATACAGATAAGAGATACAGTGAGGGAAAAAAGGCTGTGTGTTTTGGGTCATTGTCATGCTGGAATACCCATCCACGACCCATTTTCAATGCCCTGGCTGAGGGAAGGAGGTTCTCACCCAAGATTTGACAGTACATGGCCCTGTCCATCGTCCCTTTGATGCAGTGAAGTTGTCCTGTCCCCTTAGCAGAAAAACACCCCCAAAGCATAATGTTTCCACCTCCATGTTTGACGGTGGGGATGGTGTTCTTGGGGTCATAGTCAGCATTCCTCCACCTCCAAACACGGCGAGTTGAGTTGATGCCAAAGAGCTCGATTTTGGTCTCATCTGAACACAACACTTTCACCCAGTTCTCCTCTGAATCATTCAGATGTTCATTGGCAAACTTCAGACGGACATGTATATGTGCTTTCTTGAGCAGGGGGACCTTGCGGGCGCTGCAGGATTTCAGTTCTTCACGGCGTAGTGTGTTACCAATTGTTTTCTTGGTGACTATGGTCTCAGCTGCCTTGAGATCATTGACAAGATCCTCCCGTGTAGTTCTGGGCTGATTCCTCACCGTTCTCATGATCATTGCAACTCCACGAGGTGAGGCTTGCATGGAGCCCCAGGCCGAGGGAGATTGACAGTTACTTTGTGTTTCTTCCATTTGCGAATAATCGCACCAACTGTTGTCACCTTCTCACCAAGCTGCTTGGCGATGGTCTTGTAGCCCATTCCAGCCTTGTGTAGGTCTACAATCTTGTCCCTGACATCCTTGGAGAGCTCTTTGGTCTTGGCCATGGTGGAGAGTTTGGAATCTGATTGATTGATTGCTTCTGTGGACAGGTGTCTTTTATACAGGTAACAAACTGAGATTAGGAGCACTCCCTTTAAGAGTGTGCTCCTAATCTCAGCTCGTTACCTGTATAAAAGACACCTGGGAGCCAGAAATCTTTCTGATTGAGAGGGGGTCAAATACTTATTTCCCTCATTAATATCAAATCAATTTATAACAATTTTGACATGCGTTTTTCTGGATATTTTTGTTGTTATTCTGTCTCTCACTGTTCAAATAAACCTACCATTAAAATTATAGACTGATCATTTCTTTGTCAGTGGGCAAACGTACAAAATCAGCAGGGGATCAAATACTTTTTCCCTCACTGTATATACAGGGGGTACTGAGTACTGTGCGGGGGTACAGGTTAGTCGAGGTAATTTGTACATGTAGGTAGGGGTAAAGTGACTATGCATAGATAATAAACAGTGAGTAGCAGCAGTGTAAAAACAAAGGGGGAAGAGAGGCTTCCATCCAGCCACTCTACCATAAAGGCCTGATTGGTGGAGTGCTGCAGAGATGGTTGTCCTTCTGGAAGGTTCTCCCATCTCCACAGAGGAACTCTGGAGCTCTGTCTGTGACCATCGGGTTCTTGGTCACCTCCCTGACCAATGACCTTCTCCCCCGATTGCTCAGTTTTGCCGGGCGGTCAGCTCAGGAAGAGTCTTGGTGGTTCCAAACATCATTTAAGAATGATGGAGGCCACTGTGTTCTTGGGGACCTTCAATGCTGCAGAAATGTTTTGGTACTCTTTCCCAGATCTGTACCTCGATACAATCCTGTCTCGGAAATCGACAGACAATTCCTTCGACCTCATGGCTTGGTTCTTGCTCTGACATGCACTGTCAACTGTGGGACCTTATATAGACAGGAGTGTGCCTTTCCAAATAATCTCCAATTAATTGAATTTACCACAGGTGGACTCCAATCAAGTTGTAGAAACATCTCTAGGATGATCAATGGAAACAGGATGCACCTGAGGTATATTCGTTTTTAATTTTAATACATTTGCAAAAGTTTCTAGAAACCTGTTTTCACTTTGTCATTATGGGGTATTGTAGATTGATGAAGAAAAAAAAGTAATTTCATCCATTTTAGAATAAGGCTGTAACGTTACAAAATGTGGAAAAAGTCAAGGAGACTGAATACTTTCCGAATGCACTGTATTTATTTGATACCTCTCTAGAGTTAATGTTATTGTTGGATATTGATTAATTATTTATGCCCGGTGTCCACCCAGCACATCAGTACAAGAAGCCCTATAGGGGGGAGCTGACGGATGCAGTAGTTGAGCAGGGGGCTGACCATCTGGAAGGACCCCATCAAGGCCTTTTCATTTCTTGGACTGTGCTCTCGTCTTCACTGCAGCCAACTGGAAATGCAGAAACATAAAGTTGTATTTTAAAACATTAGACAAACCACTTCCCATGAGACATTAGCTTGTCATTTAGTGGGTGAGGCCAATAGTTTCCCCTTTTGCAGTGTGACTTATCAAGGAAACGTATCACGTGTGTACAACTGGTTTTGGAACTTTATTAGATGTGCAGTGAAATCAAGTGGGACATTTATCCTGAGTGCAGTGAACCACTTCTACATGGAAATTAAAAGGATATAAAAAGAGATTAGGTGGGACAATTTTAGCCAATGAGAGGGCAGATAATCGTGTGTACAACAGATAGACTCATATTTGTATCTGTGCCATTATAGTGTCTTTGACACCATGGGCAGTGCCATTGAAGCTATCTCCATTTTAGAGTAGTCAATTATATTCTTCTTAATTGGCTGATGGCTCCCAACTCATAGGAATCCCAACCTGATTTCAAGTAAATTAAGGTTATGATAATTTGATTTAGCTGAACCCGCTGTGTTAGAGCTGTGGTGGAATAAAAGCCTGCACACCATGTGGATGGGCTGTCCAGAACAGGGGTTGCAGGACCCTGATATACTGTTATTAACTGTCCAATGTTATTAAGCAGTTGAGTAAACTGTCATTATAAAACTGTTATTGTACATTTGTATTTTAGCAGGGCCTTGGTGGGATTCGATAGTAACTGTTGATCCAATACATTTTGCTCTGTAAAACGACCCGCAAAGTAGTTTTGCCTGAGTGACCCCAGCGCCTTGGCTCACGTCAGCATTTTTTTAACATGATTCAATCCATTAAAATGTCAAACCCACTGAAAATCTAAATCTGGATGTGGTATGTCACATGCTGTGGCATGGATCCACAAAACAACCAAGCTTGGCTCGGTTAATTCAGATCTTATTTTCCAGGTCACATATTTCACTGTAAATCTATTACGGTGTCAGCAATGTGAGGACCTCATGGTTGACTAATAATTTCAAAATAATGTGCTGGCCTGTATCGGATCTCCCTGTGTTCCATAGTATAGGTATGAGGTCTTCACTTTTCAGTATTCAGTGTGAAGTTAATGGTGGGCTAAATGTAATATGAATCTAATACATTTACAAGGATAAACACTTGGATCAAATGGGGAGCTGTTGTGTTTTTCAGCTTTACAGATCTTTGGACAAACAAGTGGTCCACAATTATTACCCCGTCAGTGACCTTCTCCAAACTGGCCATGATCCGGAACTGGCAGCCTAAAATCATTTGGTATTTCTTCATGCTTTATGACCCTGCGTCATAGAGATGGTATCAAACCACATCTGCTGAGCTGTTCTTGAAACTCCAATTTGATCCCATACAGTCCATGACAGAGTTACAGGAAGCGAACTAAAGCAACAGATCATTTACAAGCCCAACATGGCCATGTTTAGAAACGGGTGTGTCAGAAATACATCCAGCTTTCCACAGCAATATATCTAAAGTAATTTGGCTTTGCTATATTGGCAGATCTGCTGCCATTTGCACCAGAGGATATGACCATACAGACTCCACTAGATGGCCCCACCAATGATCAATGTTTAGAAGTGAAACCCCTCACATTCAGTAGCAAAATTGGAAGACTGATTTAAATCATGGGGAAAATGGAAAGTGTTCCTGTCTGCCTGTGAATGAGTTGAATATAATTAATTGAATAGAAGGTTGTCCAGTTTAACTGCTGCTTTGATAATAGCCTTGACCTCTATGGCAGGAGCCTCTGCTTCATAGTCCTGCAATTTATCCCATGGACAGGGCCGTGTACCAAAAAGTCATTTGTCAAACAGTCATAATAACAGTCAACTTTAATGTCGCAATCATCTCAATAATGTTGTACTCAACCGTCCTGAAGCCACTCCTGCGTTGTCTTGGCTGCGTGCTTAGGGTCGTTGTCCTGTTGGAAGGTGAAACTTCGCCCCAGTCTGAGGTCCTGAGTGCCCTGGAGCAGGTTTTCATCAAGGATCTCTCTGTACTTTTCTCCATTCATCTTTCCCTCGTTCCTGACTAGTCTCCCAGTCCCTGTTGCTGAAAAACATCCCCACAGCATGATGCTGCCACCACCATGCTTCACCGTAGGCATGGTGCCAGGTTTCCTCCAGACGTGACGTTTGGCATTCAGGCCAAAGAGTTCAATCTTGGTTTCATCAGACCAGAGAATCTTGTTTCTCACGGTCTGAGAGTCCTTTGGGTTCCTTTTGGCAAACTCCAAGCGGGCTGTCATGTGCCTTTTACTGAGGAGTGGCTTCCGTCTGGCCACTCTACCATAAAGGCCTGATTGGTGGAGTGCTGCAGAGATGGTTGTCCTTCTGGAAGGTTCTCCCATCTCCACAGAGGAACTCTGGAGCTCTGTCAGAGTGACCATCGGGTTCTTTGTCACCTCCCTGACCAAGGCCCTTCTGCCCCGATTTCTCAGTTTGGCCGGGCGGCCAGCTCTAGGAAGAGTCTTGGTGGTTCCAAACTTCTTCCATTTAAGAATGATGGAGGCCACTGTGTTCTTGGGGATCTTCAATGCTGCATAACTTTTTGGGGATCTTCAATGCTGCATAACTTTTTTGGTACCTTTCCCCAGATCTGTGCCTCGACACAATCCTGTCTTGGAGCTCTACGAACAATTCCTTCAACGCCATGGCTTGGGTTTTGCTCTGACATGCACTGTCAACTTTGTGACCTTATATAGACAGGTGTGTGCCTTTCCAAATCATGTCCAATCAATTGAATTTACCACAGGTGGACTCCAATCAAGTTGTAGAAACATCTCAAGGATGATCAATGGAAACAGGATATACCTGAGCTCAATTTCGAGTCTCATAGCAAAGGGTCTGAATACTTATGTAAATAAGGTATTTCTGTTTTTACTTGTAATAAATGTGCAACAATTTCTATAAACCTTTTTTTGCTTTGTTATGATGGGGTATTGTGTGTAGATTGATGAGGAAAAAATGTAATTTAATTCATTTTAGAATAAGGCTGTAACATAACAGAATGTGGGAAAAGGGAAGGAGTCTGAATACTTTCTGAATGCACTTTACCTATGTGAGAATGCTGTTCATTTACTTTAGCTCAGCGTTCAACACCATTGTCCAATCCAAACTCATCACCAAGCTTAGGACCCTGGGACCGAACACCTCCCCCTGCAACTGGATCCTGTACTTCCAGACGGGCCGACCCCAGGTGATGAGGGTAGGCAATGGTTTGGCATGGGCCCTCAAATCCTACAAAAGTTCTACAGCTGTACCATTGAGAGCATCTTGACTGGTTGCACCACTGCTTGGTATGGCAATAGCACCTTCCTCTATCACATGGCGCTACAGAGGGTGGTGCGGACAGCCCAGTACATCACTGGCACCGAGCTCCCTGCCATCCAGGACCTCTATATCAGGCGGTGTGAAAGGAAGGCCCGGAAAATCGTTAAAGACTCCAGCCACCCAAGCCATAGACTTTTCTCTCTGTTTCCCAATGACAAGCGGTACCGGTGCATCAAGTCTGACACCAACAGGCTCCTGAACAGCTTCTATCCCCAAACCATAAGACTGCTAAATACCAGTTGACCCTTGTATTCTGAGTTGACCCTTGTATTTTATTTCTATTTTCTGCACTGTCTTTATGCACAGGCACACACACACAAACACTCACTACATAATTTGCTTACACATAATATGCACATACATTTATACTGACTCTACACACACGCACACCCGCTCACATACAATCCTCATATATACGCTGCTGCTACTCTGTTTTATCATATACTGTATCGTGATGCCTAGTCACCTTACCCCTATACATACCTACCTCTATCACTCCAGTATTCCTGCACATTGTAAATATGGTCCTGGAACTTACTGACCCTGTATATATTATGATTTCTTACTTTCTCGTGTTCTTATTTCTTATTTTTATATTGATTACTGTATTGTTGTGTTTAGAGCGTGCAAGAAAGGCATTTCACTGTACTTGTGCACGTGACATTACAACTTCAAACTGAGACACTCTCTCATTGACCTCCATACAAAAAATTCCTCACTTCGTGGGCTTTTTTTTTGTGGACAGATTTTGAGAAGAGTAAAACCTCTCACTTCGCCTTTTCCTCTCTGATCTAGGGAAGGGGCGTGGCCTAGGGTTAATTAGGAGCAATTGGGAGTCCTGTAGGAGTGGCATGACCCTTCACAACAAGTTGATCCAGCTGAATCCGCTGTGGTGGAACAAGAGCCTGCAAACCATGTGGATGGGCTGTCCAGAACAAGAGTTTCAGGACCCTGATATAATGTTATTAACTGTCAGATGTCATTAAGCAGTTGAGTAAACTGGCATTATAAAACTGTTTTGTACATATTTGAAGTATTTTAGCAGGGCCTTGCAGGGATCAGATAGTGACTTGATCCAATATATTTTGTTCTGTAAAAACGACTCAGTCTGTGCTCACATAGTAGTTTTATGACCACAGACAGTAATTTGCCTGAGACACCCCAGAGCTTTGGCTCACTTCAGCATTTTTTTTTACATGATTCATCCATTAAAATGTTAAAGCCAATCCAAATTAAAATCTAGATATGAAATGTCACATGCTGTTGCATGGATCCACAAAACAACTAAGCTTGGCTCAGTTAATTCAGATCTTATTTTCCAGGTCACATATCTTGCTGTAAATCTATTACGGTGTCAGCAATGTGAGGACCTCATGGTCGACTAATAAAGTCAGAATAATGTGCTGGCCTGTATCGGATCTCTCTGTGGTCCACAGTATAGGTATGAGGTCTTCACTTTTCAGTATGCAGTGTGAAGTTAAAGGAGGGCTAAATGTAATATTAATCTAATACATTTACAAGGATAAACACTTGGATCAAATGTGGAGCTGTTGTGTTTTCCAGCTTTACAGATCTTTGGACAAACAAATAGTCAAAAGTATTACCCTGTCAGTGACCTTCTCCAACCATGATCTGAAACTAGGTGTCAGAAATACATGCAGCCTGAAGTCGTTTGGGATTGCTTTATGACCCTCCGTCATAGAGATGGTATCAAACCACATCTGCTGAGCGGTTCTTTAAACTAAAATTTGATCCCATACAGTCGATAGCAGAGGTACAAGAAGCGAACCAAAGCAACAGATCATTTACAATCCCAATATGGCCATGTTCAGAAACGGGTGTGTCAGAAATACATCCAGCTTCCACAGCAACATATCTAAGGTAATTTGGTTTTGATTTATTGGCAGATCTGATGCCATTTGAGCTGTGCACCAGAGGATATGACCATATATGGAACAGACTTATACCTGTTATAGCCATTATTAAACGGACCAGTCAAATACCTGCTTCTTTTTGGACATCTTTATTTTTTAGAAGTTCAATTGTAAACACAACAGAGATTGCAGGAAGACACAGTCAAGGACAATACAAGTAAAGTCCATAACAGAGAACATCAATAAAACTGGGAATCCCACACCCTCCCTTCAGCTGCAGCTGTTGGAACACACTGGGAGAGCAGGGGACTCGTCCTAGCCAAGCCTTTTGGAAGAGAAAGGACAAGTGACCGCCCAATCCACTAGATGGCCCCACCAATGATCAATGTTTAGAAATGAAAGACTTCACATCCAGTCGCACTATTGGAAGACTGATTTGAAAAATGGAAAGTGTTCCTGTCTGCCTGTGAATGAGTTGAATACAAGGTGTTGAATAGGTTGTCCAGTTTAACGCTAGAACCGTTGCATGGCATTATAATGAATATAAGTGTCGATATGACAGCAGTCAAAAATTGTCATATGTCGGATACCATAGCGAATTTGTCTGTTTCCAGGCATCGCGTTGTCGTTTCTTTGTCATCAAAACGGAGGTAACGCAGGATCTGTCTGAAGCAATCCCATGCCATGGTTTCCTCCAAAGAAAGGTATCCCATACATGTCTGACCAGAAATTGTCCTTATACACGGACATACAGGATTGAAATTACCATGCAGGCTTGAAATGAACGCTTCCTGCTCATCAACAGACAGATCCAAGGAAGCGTCTCCTTGCTCCCTGAGCCACAGTCCCTGATGTGCTGTAGTGGCCAAGTCACTTAAACAACGTCAGCTGGTGAAAGTTGATGAGTGAGCTGATGTTGTTTTGCTTAAGATGCTCTCATGTGTAGAGGGGTGGAGCACATGACACTCCATCCAGGATATGACAGTTTGCTTCATGGGTCCAGCGAGCAGAGTACCATAACTACACGCAGATCTGAGATGCGGGAGGATGGCACACTTCCTGTACTGAGTAGCCTACAGAGGAATATGAGAAGCATGCGATTGCTGAACTTATGTAGATATTCTAAACAAAAGTGTTTCGATAACTTTCAAGTGTAACAGTTTCATGTGGAATAAACCGTCCTTCACATAATACTGTAGAATATGGGTGTGCCGAGTACTCGGACAAAACGACTATCTTAACGGGTATGGATATATATTTTTTGTAATTACACATGATCGAAAAAAATGAGTAATTTGCCGCTGCCAGCACGTATCTCTCTTTAACTCAAATAGCGTGAAGCGCTGTGTGCTCTCAACAACTATTGGCTAGTTCTTCTGTCTGTAAAGAAATGGGCGGGGTATCGGTTGAGCCTGCTGCAACGATTGGATTAGAACATGCCGCTTTCCCTCTGCTCTCAATTCCCCAGACAGACACACGCTCGGCTCTGTTTCACTCACTCGCAGTCACGCGTCAGAATCCGTAGCTAGTTATTGTTGTTCAATGTAGTTATTTCTTGGTCGACTTTGCTGAGGCGTATGTTTTTTGGGGGGTCTTTCTACTTGGCGTTGTACAGGGTTTCCCAAACTCTGTCCTCGCCCAGGCATGTTTACCGAGCAACAGATCATTCGAAAATAAAATAACGTTTATTTTGATTGTACAAATGTTGTGGCATAAGTGTGGGGAGAGAAAGGTTTTGCTCCTCCGAAGTGAAACAATATATGGGGCGAATTAGCCTACCTTCTAAATCTGTGTCTGGAATAAATGCAGGCAGTAGTAGCCAGCCAAGCATTAGGCTATTTTTTTAGCCTATTTAGTTTATAATTGAATAGGACTAATTAAGTAAATAATGGGCATTTTCATCATTCGGGGTCGTTTACCTTTGAACAATGTGTGTGAAGGAACATAAGGACGTGCTCTGAGATGCGCTGTGAGGTATAGGCTTTACCAGCATTTAAAGCACACTTGCGGGTTTTCCGATCACGAGTAAATCCGATTACAAGTATCAAGTGTGATAAAACGGATATGATTACTAATACTAGTATGATGAGATCTGCACACACCTAGTTAATATGCAAACGGGGGATGAATTGTAATCCTAACCCAACCTTCATTTACCCGTTGTTACTCAGTCACTTACCAAACTCAGTTTTTATGACCAAAATGATCCTATTTACACTTTGTAGTCCATTTTGACACTAGAGTAAATGTCTCTGACTCATATCATGCCACATAGGACGTTTAGAAAAAAAGGAGAAGTTGGTTTTCAAGGGCAGTCGACCTGTCACTACAGACCCCCTGGTTCGATTCCAGGCTGTATCACAACCGGCCGTGATTGGGAGTCCCATAGGGGCGGCGTCGTCCGGGTTTGGCCGGTGTAGGCCGTCATTGTAAATAAGAATTTGTTCTTAACTGACTTGCCTAGTTAAATAAAGGTAACATTTAAAACATTTAAAATTAACTGCTGCTTTGGTAATAACCATGACCTCTATGGCAGCTGTTATATCTGGGATGACTGAAGACCTGATGATAGGAGCCTCTGCTTTATACTCCTGCAAATTATCCCACAGACAGGGCCATGTAGGCCCTACCAAAAAAGTCATAATATGTCAAACAGTCGTAATAACATTCAACTTTAATATCGCAATCATCTCAGTAATTGTGTATGCGGCCACCGGCTTCTTAGGCATTGATCAATGTTCAATGTTAAATTCAAGTCTTTCTACCTTTACATCTAAACCAATATGACAACAATTTCAATTAAACTTAGCAAATCAACTTGTATGGAGGTACACAACACACTCCCCTCTGGTCATGTTCCGTTCAGCCGTTAACGAAAACCACATACCTGATTTTTAACAGGGCCGTTAAATGTCACAAATGTTCCGACTTGAAGTAATTATTTTATCAATTCTGCTTTAAGATTTGGTACATGGTCCTCTTAGAGAATGTTTTGTATCGTTGGCGTTTTGTTTTTGTGTTTGTGAAACAAAATATTTCAACCCCTCCCCCAAAAAGGAAACAAATGTCAAATATATGTAAACAATCCTTCCCCCAAAACAATATACCATTGTTTTGGGGATTAAATGATGTGAAAATCCCCAAAACAATGGTATATTTTTGTTCTAGTTTGATGAGGAATCACACCAACAGCTTTCTAATAGCTACAATAATGTGGCATATGGACTGTGACTTTCTAGCTAACCTTCCTTTCTCAAGAAGTTAATGCTTCCTCTTTCAAAACCTGTTCATAATCCACTTCCCTCTTTCTATTTACATGTTGAACTCTAAATCTGTTCAAAATCACAACATTGAAATGACATCAGTGTGGGACCAATGAGTCTGATCATCTTGCCCTCACACTGCAAGGCCCAGGACCTTTCTCTTTAGGTCATACAGATCATGATTCCAGAGTCTCTTATTGGTTGCATTGAATCAACCAATGTTTGCGTGCCACATCAGATTGCTATACCATATGACGTAGTTAGCTGATACGTTAATAAAAATCAAATCCTTCTGAGATCTGGCATGCGTCTTCAATGTAGTCAGCATGGAGGGTGGCCATTGTGTTTCAGAACCACAGATGTCACAAAACCTGCACCTTAAAGTAAGCTTATAGAGCGGGTAACTGCTCACTGCTCCAGAAACTGCCTTCTGACTCCATGTATCTAGTCTGTTTTGACTGAGTGTTTGGCCTTCATTCCAACCTCTCCCACCACTGTAGATTCTATTTATGTTCGTCTCATAAAAGTGTGAAGCCTCCGCTATGCTGACAAAGCTATCCAGCCTCCAACTCATTGCAATTTGAACCCTCTGGTAAATCTGAATAAGTGTAACATTACCGAATACATTAAAATGCTTTTTTCCTAAATGGGTATGGACTTGTTATTGCTTGTTTAGCAGATGGGGATCTGTGGAACTTCCTCCTCAGCCTGCATCATCTCCACTTGTGCTGCCAAATAGCTTTTCTGTGGTGCGACTGGGTAAGACGCTTCAGGAGGGTGGTCATATGTGAGGTAGAGTTCCTGCGGTGGAATGTTATTCATATTTTTCATAATTTCATAATTAATAAAGAGGAAAAGATGGGTGTCAAAATGATTGGTCATATGTGTTTGTCCTGGGTTTGAGCCTTGGTATTTGCCGAATCAGGAGGAAGCGGTGATCGCTAAGCAAGCAGCATCACGTCCTTTACACTTGGAGTCATTAAAACATGTTTTTCAACCACTCCAAACATTTCTTGTTAACAAACTATACTTTTGGCAAGTCGGTTAGGACATCTACTTTGTGCATGACACAAGTAATTTTTCCAACAATTGTTTACAGACAGATTATTTCACTTATAATTCACTGTATCACAATTCCAGTGGGTCAGAAGTTTACATACACTAAGTTGACTGTGCCTTTAAACAGCTTGGAAAATTCCAGAAAATGATGTCATGGCTTTAGAAGCTTCTGATAGGCTAATTGACATCATTTGAATCAATTGGAGGTGTACCTGTGGATGTATTTCGAGGCCTACCTTCAAACTCAGTGCCTCTTTGCTTGACATCATGGGAAAATCAAAAGAAATCAGCCAAGACCTCAGAAAAGTTCATCCTTGGGAGCAATTTCCAAATGCCTGAAGGTACCACGTTCATCTGTACAAACAATAGTATGCAAATATAATCACCATGGGACGCAGCCGTCATACCGATCAGGAAGGAGACGCGTTCTGTCTCCTAGAGATGAACGTTCTTTGGTGCGACAAGTGCAAATCAATCCCAGAACAACAGCAAAGGACCTTGTGAAGATGCTGGAGGAAACAGATACAAAAGTATCTATATCCACAGTAAAACGAGTCCTATATCGACATAACTTGAAAGGCCGCTCAGCAAGGAAGAAGCCACTGCTCCAAAACCGCCATAAAAAAGCCAGACTACGGTTTGCAACTGCACATGGGGACAAAGATCGTACTTTTTGGAGAAATGTCCTCTGGTCTGATGAAACAAAAATAGAACTGTTTGGCCATAATGACCATCGTTATGTTTGGAGGAAAAAGGGGGATGCTTTCAAGCCAAAGAACACCATCCCAACCAAGAAGCACAGGGGTGGCAGCATCATGCTGTGGGGGTGCTTTGCTGCAGGAGGGACTGGTGCACTTCACAAAATAGATGGCATCATGAGATAGGAATATTATGTGGATATATTGAAGCAACATCTCAAGACATCAGTCAGGAAGTTAAAGCTTGGTCGCAAATGGGTCTTCAAAATGGACAATGACCCCAAGCATACTTCCAAAGTTGTGGCAAAATGGCTTAAGGACAACAAAGTCAAGGTGTTGGAGTGGCCATCAAAGCCCTGACCTCAATCCTATAGAAAATGTGTGGGCAGAACTGAAAAAGCGTGTGCGAGCAAGGAGGCCTACAAACCTGACTCAGTTACACCAGCTCTGTCAGGAGGAAAGGGACAAAATTCACCCAATGTTACGAACCCCGTGGCTTTAAACGTCTAGGGTGGATGGACAAGAGACCCGTAACATAATTCATGCAAATTAGAAGCGTGACATGGAACAGTGAGAACAAAAACTACACGACAACCATAAACTACTGTCAAACATAAAAGGTTTATTTTTGAACACACGGTAAAGGTTTGGGAAAAAGGGCTGAGCAGGACCCAAGAAATGAAACAATAGTGTAAAACACCCCTAAACTGATCTTGCCTGCCTCAAGAACCGCTAAGCTACTGCTAATCATACAAAAATACAGTGGGTGGTCCGCTCAGGTCTAACTAGTGTTTTTAGACAGTTTTCTTCCTACGGGTAATGTATGCCCAAGGGCAACTTGCTTAAATTCCCCTTTTCCCAGAAACACACAACAAAGTTACCAAACAGAGTAACCAGCAAATGAGTGAGTACACAAAACACCACAGTATCCATACTCACATACGGAAAATAGTCTCTCACAACAAACACAACTGACTGGCTTTTAAACAATGGGATGTGTGATTGAAAAAACCAGAAACAAGTGGTGCAATGCAGAGGAATGTCCACTGATTGGTCCACCTCAGCAATCAGCAGACACCCCAACGACCACCGATCAGGAACATACAGGACACATGTGATTAGGGCAGAAGGAGAGGAAAAACACAAAAAGACACAGGATACCTGTATCCGTAACACCCAACTTATTGTGGGAAGCTTGTGGAAGGCTACCCGAAATGTTTGACCCAAGTTAAAAAATGTAAAGGCAATGCTACCAAATACTAATTGAGTGTATGTAACCTTCTGACCCACTGGGAATGTGATGAAATAAATAAAAGCTGAAATAAATCATTCTCTCTATTATTATTCTGACATTTCACATTCTTAAAATAAAGTGGTGATCCTAACTTACCTAAGACAGGGAATCTTTACTAGGATTAAATGTCAGGAATTGTGAAAAACTGAGTTTAAATGTATTTTGCTAAGGTGTATGTAAACTTCCGACTTCAACTGTATATACTATGTACTTACCATACTACCAGTATATTCTATTTACAACATGCATTAAGTATCAAATACCAACATACTAGGCTCTTCCATACTGAGAAAGCATGATCTAATGAAGGCTATGGGGAAAGTGCATAAAGATGCCAGAATAGATGTCACATCATTGTTTTAGCACCATCCACAGAGTTAGTAAACTACAGTCTGTGACATGGTTCAATGTGCCAATATTTTGAGTCTGAAAAATACGATTATCATCCTCAATAGTGTGCAGCGAAAGCCTAAATGAGTATGACATCATGGCATTATAAATTATAATGTTATTATGTAACATAAATTACAAACAGTCAATTCAATGCAATGTAATAAAGGTAATTCAGCCCTGAAGGGCAATCGTTTCTGGCAGGCATAAGACACAATTAAAATAAAATAATCATACACTTAAGATATAAGCATTTGGAAATCTTTTCCATTGTGTTTCCTTCCACATACACACCTATCTACTGCAGCGATCTCCTGCCTGTTTCCTGAAGAGCACACACACACACACACACACACACACACACACACAGACACAGACACACACACACACACACACACACACACACACACACACACACACACACACACACACACACACACACACACACACACACACACACACACACACACACACACACACACACGGTATCCATAAATACTTACTCCCTGCCAGCCCAGGGGAAGCCCTTGCTGAGTACAGCCGTGATCCCCCGTTTCCTAAAGCACGTGTCTATAAATATGCTAGCCAACCAACTCTCAGGGAAAGCCCTCACTACATGCTGACTCACAGACGGTCAGGGTGGAGAGGTTAACTGTGGTTATTATTAACTGTATGTTTTGGCAATGCTTTAGGCTCCTCCGATTCCCCAATGCTTTAGGCTCCTCCGATTCCCCAATGCTTTAGGCTCCTCCGATTCCCCAATGCTTTAGGCTCCTCCGATTCCCCAATGCTTTAGGCTCCTCCAATTCCCCAATGCTTTAGGCTCCTCCGATTCCCCAACACTTTAGGCTCCTCCGATTCCCCGCCAGGATCTCTTTCAGGCACCTCCACTAACATTTGCAGTGGCAGGCAAAAAAAGCCCCCTTGTGTAGCGTCTTCTAGCCTGGGCGTTTAGTGCCCTCTATTGGAGAATAGTTATACTACATGTTGTTTGGAGATTTGCAATAAATAGCAAGGTCCATGAGGTGGGTCATGTTCATTAAGGCATGCAACAAAAACATCTTCAAAACATTTTGCACTGGAAAACAAAACATTAACCCTTAGCCGATAATTTCCGCGGCCCCGCGGAAATCTAACATAATAAAAAAAATACCCATCAAAATCCGTCAATTTAAGCTATAGATACTTTATCTGTTTTTTTTTGCATGGGCTGCATGTCTCAATCCAACGCATCCGCCGATATCGCCCTTCCGCATCTGCCGTGAAAAGTGGCAGAGCTAGAGCGGTGTTTGTCAGACTATGAGACATCCCGAAAATCGGTCGTCTCACAAAAACGTCTGTGGTGTCGGAACGGTTTGGGATTGTGACCACCCTATTGAAAGATGAGACTCTCACGAACACGACGGCGTTCTCCGTCCACAAACCTCACAAGACTCGTCTGAAGGTCCCCGGTACCAGTAAAAAAACAAACAATAGAAATATATATGGAGATATGCACTAAACTAAAATAAGGGGATAAAAAGGGTACTAAACGGTAACTTTTGTTGGGCAAGAGCAGTAGCAGCCAGGGAAGTGTTGGGAAAGTAATTAGGTGACATCTTGTGGTCTTAATGTGAATTACGGTTGGGGGGGGCCTGTTGTTCCATGTAGTCAATCTGTTATTCAGTGCGTTTCTATTGGCTAATAGTAGTAATGCCAAATTCAATGTTTCAACCAATAATTTTTCTATATATTTTTTGGATACCTTAAGTGGTCTTAAAATAAAAAATCAAACAGCTAAATCATCCTTGGTATGATCATCTTAAAACAATGTAATTGTTAGTTTAGAACCCCCTCCTCCGGTTTAGACAGGGATTAGACTCCAGAGGGTTAATCTCCCCTGGTTTAGACAGGGATTAGACTCCAGAGGGTTAATCTCCCCTGGTTTAGACAGGATTAGACTCAGAGGTTAATCTCCCCTGGTTTAGACAGGGATTAGACTCCAGAGGGTTAATCTCCCCTGGTTTAGACAGGGATTAGACTCCAGAGGGTTAATCTCCCCTGGTTTAGACAGGGATTAGACTCCAGAGGGTTAATCTCCCCTGGTTTAGACAGGGATTAGACTCCAGAGGGTTAATAGTTAGCCCTTGGAAATCTTTACAGCCCTGAACAACAATGAATATGCTCTTGGCATCTTTTTCGATTTATCCAAAGCGGTTGACACAGTTGATCATGAAATATTCCTTTCTAAATTGCATTATTATGGTTTTCATGATTATACATATAATTGGCTATATAGTGATGTTTATGATAGAGAACAATTTGTTTATGCAAAAGGCTGTGCATCTGCCAGGGCCAAGATATCCTGTGGCGTGCCACAGTGTTCAATAATTGGACCTTTGTTATTCCTAATCTATATCAATGACCTTCCTTCTGTGTCTTCTACCGTACTTCCAGTTCTCTTTGCTGATTATACCAATTTCAATTTATCACACAATAATTTTGATTAACTAATTAATGAAGCCAACTCCGGCATGGCCACATTTCCTGAATGGTTCCAGATAAACAAATTATCTTTAAATGTTAAAAAAATCCAACTTTATTGTAGTCACTAGTAAGAATAAGACATTTTGTAAAAGAAGAGCCAGAATCTCAATTGTTGGGAATGAAATGGAACAAGTCACATCCACTAGATTCCTCAGAGTTCTAATTGATGAAAAGTTATCCTGGAAAGATCATATTCAATTTGTCAGCAGCAAAGTGATGAAATCTGTTGGTATCATCAGAAAGATGAGTGGTTTGGTTCATCAGGCTTGCTTCCTAACTCTATACTATAGCTTCATTTACCCATATCTCATTTACTGTAATATTGTCTGGGCCAGTACATATGCCTCCTACTTACAGAAATTACTCATCATACAAGATACATTTGCAAGACTAGACACCTCCTCTAATTACCTGGCTCCATCTGTACCTTTGTTTAAGAAACTCAATATATTTTCTATTTACGACATTAATGTACGCCAATTATGCACTTTCATCTACAAATACTCATACCTCCCAGTCAGTTTACCTAAACCCTTTAATGGATTCTTCCAGGTTAATTCTGAAATCCATCTATATAACACAAGACACTGCGATAACCTTCACCCTCTCCACTGCCACACCTCACATAGTCAATTCTCTATCAGATACAGAGGTACCATACTCTGGAATTGTTATCTTCACATTGTCAAAATATCATCATCCCTCAATAACTTCAAGTGAAGACTGGGGGTCAGCCTGATTAACCAAACTACTCAGTAATCTCCTCCATGAAGACTGGGGGTCAGCCTGATGAACCAAACTACTCAGTAATCTCCTCCATGAAGACTGGGGGTCAGCCTGATGAACCAAACTACTCAGTAATCTCCTCCATGAAGACTGTGGGTCAGCCTGATGAACCAAACTACTCAGTAATCTCCTCCATGAAGACTGGGGGTCAGCCTGATGAACCAAACTACTCAGTAATCTCCTCCATGAAGACTGGGGGTCAGCCTGATGAACCAAACTACTCAGTAATCTCCTCCATGAAGACTGGGGGTCAGCCTGATGAACCAAACTACTCAGTAATCTTCTCCATGAAGACTGGGGGTCAGCCTGATGAACCAAACTACTCAGTAATCTCCTCCATGAAGACTGGGGGTCAGCCTGATGAACCAAACTACTCAGTAATCTCCTCTATGAAGACTGGGGGTCAGCCTGATGAACCAAACTACTCAGTAATCTCCTCCATGAAGACTGGGGGTCAGCCTGATGAACCAAACTCCTCAGTAATCTCCTCCATGAAGACTGGGGGTCAGCCTGATGAACCAAACTACTCAGTAATCTCCTCTATGAAGACTGGGGGTCAGCCTGATGAACCAAACTACTCAGTAATCTCCTCCATGAAGACTGGGGGTCAGCCTGATGAACCAAGCTACTCAGTAATCTCCTCCATGAAGACTGGGGGTCAGCCTGATGAACCAAACTACTCAGTAATCTCCTCCATGAAGACTGGGGGTCAGCCTGATGAACCAAACTACTCAGTAATCTCCTCCATGAAGACTGGGGGTCAGCCTGATGAACCAAACTACTCAGTAATCTCCTCCATGAAGACTGGGGGTCAGCCTGATGAACCAAACTACTCAGTAATCTCCTCCATGAAGACTGGGGGTCAGCCTGATGAACCAAACTCCTGAGTAATCTCCTCTATGAAGACTGGGGGTCAGCCTGATGAACCAAACTACTCAGTATTCTCCTCCATGAAGACTGGGGGTCAGCCTGATGAACCAAACTACTCAGTAATCTCCTCCATGAAGACTGGGGGTCAGCCTGATGAACCAAAGTCCTCAGTAATCTCCTCCATATAGCCTAACTCTCACACACTCACATGCACCCACATTTAAACAAAACAAATATATATATTATTTTTTACATGATTACTGATCAATTCATTTTTACATTTATAATTAGTAGGTTTTGTTATGTTTTAACAAACCTTTTTTATTTTTGAACTTATGTATTGTATATAGTCTTTTTGTGGTGTGTTTTTTATATAAGCCCTTGGTGTAAGGTTCTGTATTTATTTTCTTAGTTCACCTTGTGTTCTTGAACGTAGCCCTGTTTCTTTGTGTTCTTGAACGTAGCCCTGTTTCTTTGTGTTCTTGAACGTAGCCCTGTCTTTCATTCTTGTTCATTGATTTCACCTTTGTTAGTTACTCACCTGGTCTCATCAGCTCCTTATTTAGTTCAGTTCTTTCTGTTTGTGCCTTGTGAGGTATTGTTTGTTTTGACTCTACTAAGCCTTTTCCTAGCTTGTTTGTGAGAACCAGTTTTAGCCTTCAGTCCTAGTTTTGTTTCACCTGCTTGTTTGGCTACCTGTGTATGACCATTGCCTGCCTGTGACCATGATTCCTGCCTTCTTTACCTGGTTGTATTCTGGTTTGTTGACATATATACAACTAGAAACAGGCTTCACTAAGCCAAATATTGCCTACTGGGGTATTATTTAGTCAGTGACAATGTATGTCTGTCTCTCTCTTTCTCTCTCTCTACATACAAGCAAAGGATAAAAAGATGCTTAAAATAAAAACCGAGATGAATGTATTAAAATATAAATAAAGTAAAATAAATTGAATGATCAATCAATTCAGTTCTAATTTGCTAAATTGTTGGCTACTGTCCAAATGTTTTTTGAAATAATTATAATGTTTAGGTAAGATTTGAATGGATACTCATTAAGTTCTAATTAGGGTTTATCTAACATTAGGATGATAACATCCCAAAAATATTCAAATAATGTTTTTGATAACACATTTTCTCCTAACATTACCTCAAATGTTGTGCACAACATCTGTAACAACCACCAAGTTCTCATTAGGTTTTCAGGTAATGTAATAACAGAATGTACCAGTAAAATTGGTTCTGTGAAAGTTCCCAGAACATTCGTGAAATGAAAATGAATCAGACTACAAGATGCCATGTAGAAAAAAACGTGACGGCCCTGATGGAGAAATTATACAATGATTGCTCTGCAAGTACAAAGCACAAGCTCTCGATCACCGTACATGGCGTTAACAACAGATTGTTGGACATCTATAAACACGCTGTCATACATCACTGCAAAGAGCCATCACACTGATGAGTAGTGGGACATGAAGTACTGAGAAGATGGAGGAGAGACACACAACAGAGAACCTAAAACGTTGTTGCTGAGTGGGTGGGGGACAGCTGTAAAATGAGAGCCATCTGGTAGGTAGCCAGGACTGCGGTAGATTGAACTGCATTGCCCCCTAGTAGTTGTCATACACACTACCATATCTGAATTGTGAATTCACTTCATAATTATTATTTTACGTGAAAACAAATTGCAGTTTACATTTTAATAAAATGTATCTTTGTCACATAATTTGCGATTATCCGTAAATCGTGGTAGCATCCACATTAATCTCAGATAATAAAGATAAACACAAAAGTAGAGAAAATGTCTAACTTGCCTCTTGGAGACAGGCCCTATATATCCTAATCAGACAGCACCAAATGTTCTGTAAACACCAGCCTCTTGGAGACAGGCCCTATATATCCTAATCAGACAGCGCCAAATGTTCTGTAAACACCAGCCTCTTGGAAACAGGCCCTTTATATCCTAATCAGACAGCGCCAAATGTTCTGTAAACACCATCCTCTTGGAGACAGGCCATTGATATCCTAATCAGACGTCGCCAAATGTTCTGTAAACACCAGCCTCTTGGAGACAGGCCCTATATATCCTAATCAGACAGCACCAACTGTTCTGTAAACACCATCCTCTTGGAGACAGGCCCTTTATATCCTAATCAGACAGCACCAACTGTTCTGTAAACACCATCCTCTTGAAACAGGCCATTTATATCCTAATCAGACAGCACCAAATGTTCTGTAAACACCAGCCTCTTGGAGACAGGCCATTTATATCTTAATCTGACAGCACCAAATGTTCTGTAAACACCATCCTATTGGAGACAGGCCATTTATATCCTAATCAGACAGCACCAAATGTTCTGTAAACACCATCCTCTTGGAGACAGGCCCTTTATATCCTAATCAGACAGCACCAAATGTTCTGTAAACACCAGCCTCTTGGAGACAGGCCCTTTATATCCTAATCAGACAGCACCAAATGTTCTGTAAACACCAGCCTCTTGGAGACAGGCCATTTATATCCTAATCAGACAGCACCAAATGTTCTGTAAACACCAGCCTCTTGGAGACAGGCCATTTATATCTTAATCAGACAGCACCAAATGTTCTGTAAACACCATCCTCTTGGAGACAGGCCATTTATATCTTAATCAGACAGCACCAAATGTTCTGTAAACACCATCCTCTTGGAGACAGGCCATTTATATCCTAATCAGACAGCACCAAATGTTCTGTAAACACCATCCTCTTGGAGACAGGCCCTTTATATCCTAATCAGACAGCACCAAATGTTCTGTAAACACCATCCTCTTGGAGACAGGCCCTATATATCCTAATCAGACAGCACCAAATGTTCTGTAAACACCATCCTCTTGGAGACAGGCCCTTTATATCCTAATCAGACAGCACCAAATGTTCTGTAAACACCACCCTCTTGGAGACAGGCCCTATATATCCTAACCAGACAGCACCAAATGTTCTGTAAACACCATCCTCTTGGAGACAGGTCCTATATATCCTAATCAGACAGCACCAAATGTTCTGTAAACACCATCCTCTTGGAGACAGGCCATTTATATCCTAATCAGACAGCACCAAATATTCTGTAAACACCATCCTCTTGGAGACAGGCCATTTATATCCTAATCAGACAGCACCAAATGTTCTGTAAACACCAGCCAGATAGGCTTGTAGGAAGTCAAAACAAAAAGCTAGTGACTTTATCAGCTGCTACAGAATCACACAGGGTCTATACTTGTAAACATTAGAAAAAGTTCGTTTCAACTTCTTTGTCTCAAAATGCGCATCAGCCAATTAAAATCGTTGCGAAGTTGCACGTGATACAGTTGTACGTGATACAATGTATAGCTGTCCCCATAAGATAACATGGCCCATTTAGTCCTAAGCTAACCTGACCAGCTGGCTGGCGATTACTTCCTGTAACAAATTCCGCATCAGCCTATCAAAGATCTTAGACTTTATATCCACCAACCAATGGCATTTCTTAAAATAGATCAACTTGACCACCGGAGGATCATTTAAACCTCCAAATGCAAGGTTTACTTTAGTTATTGCATGATGCTTCCTTAACCACGCCACTAGCTACTAACGTTAAACAACATTCAAGAGACACGTTTTCACATATGACAAAATCCCAAGTTTTTACTTATCCATTTCACACACATCCATGCGCTTTTTACGGAAAAAGATGAGGTCTATACAACATTTAAGTTTATTGTACAGTACATCATAAAAAAATTAATCAGTTGAAGATCCTTACTGTCAAATACCTGTCATGTACCCCCACTACCATTCCTTCCAGGTGGCGTGTGCCACTAAGGCAGTCGACAGTGACTCTTCCGGGTTCAGTAACCGTGGGTTTGAGGACGCAAGGGGGCCTCATTTGTGAAGTGCACCAGTCCCTCCTGCAGCAAAGCAAACCCAAACCATGATGCTGCCACCCCTGTGCTTCACGGTTGGGATGGTGTTCTTCAGCTTGCAAGCACCCCCCTTTTTCCTCCAAACATAACGATGGTCATTATGGCCAAACAGTTCTATTTTTGTTTCATCAGACCAGAGGACATTTCTCCAAAAAGTACGATCTTTGTCCCCATGTGCAGTTGCAAACCATAGTCTGGCTTTTTTATGGCGGTTTTGGAGCAGTGGCTTCTTTCTTGCTGAGCGGCCTTTCAGGTTAAATCGATATAGGAGTCGTTTTACTGTGGATATAGATACTTTTGTACCTGTTTCCACCAGCATCTTCACAAGGTCCTTTGCTGTTGTTCTGGGATTGATTTGCACTTTTCACACCAAAGTACGTTCATCTCTGAGAGACAGAACGCGTCTCCTTCCTGAGCGGTATGACGGCTGCGTGGTCCCATGGTGTTTATACTTGCGTACTATTGTTTGTACAGATGAACGTGGTACCTTCAGGCGTTTGGAAATTGCTCCCAAGGATGAACCAGACTTGTGGAGGTCTACAATTTTTTTCTGTAGTCTTGGCTGATTTCTTTTGATTTTCCCATGATATCAAGCAAAGAGGCACTGAGTTTGAAGGTAGGCCTTGAAATACATCCAAAGGTACACCTCCAATTGACTCAAATTATGTCAATTAGCCTATCAGAAGCTTCTAAAGCCATGACATCATTTTCTGGAATTTTCCAAGCTGTTTAAAGGCACAGTCAACTTAGTGTATGCAAACTTCTGACCCACTGGAATTGTGATACAGTGAATTATAAGTGAAATAATCTGTCTGTAAACAATTGTTAGAAAAATGATTGTGCCATGCACAAAGTAGATGTCCTAACCGACTTGCCAAAACTATAGTTTGTTAACAAGAAATGTGTGAAGTGGTTGAAAAACGAGTTTTAATGACTCCAACCTAAGTGTATGTAAACTTCCGACTTCAACTGTATATCAATCTCCAAACATCTGTAGTATAACTACTCTCCAATAGAGGGCACTAAATGCTAAGGTTAGAAGAAGCTACAGGAGGGGCCTTTTTGAACCTGCCACTGCAAAGTTTCTGGAGGTGCCTGAAAGAGATCCTGGAGGGAAATCGGAGGAGCCTAAAGCATTGGGGAATCGGAGGAGCCTAAAGCATTGGGGAATTGGAGGAGCCTAAAGCATTGGGGAATTGGAGGAGCTTAAAGCATTGCCAAAACAAACAGTTAATAATAACCACAGTTAACCTCTCCACCCTGACCGTCTGCGAGTCAGCATGTAGTGAGGGCTTTCCCTGACAGTTGGTTGCCTAGCATACGTATAGACAACGTGTGTGAGTGTTTTAGGAAAGGTGGGACCACGGCTGTCCTCAGCAAGGGCTTCCCCTGGGCTGGCAGGAAGTATTTATGGACTACCGTGAGTGTGCGCGTGCTCTTTAGGAAACAGGCAGGGGATCACCGCAGTAGATACGTGTGTATGTAGACGTGAACGCAATGGAAAATATTTCAAAATAATTATCTTAAGTGTATGATTATTGCCTTTTAACCATGTCCTATGCCTGCCATAAATTATTGCCCATCAGAGATTAATTACGTTTATTGCATTAAATTGATGCTTGTTTGTAATTTGTTTCAAAATTACAGGATTTTTTATAATGCCAGGATGTCATACCCATTTAGGCTTTTCATCTAGAAGATTCCTTTGCACACTATTGAGGAAGAGAATCGTCTTTTCACTCGTTTGCTGTGTTCACTGTATTGTAGATTCCTCTCCATTATGTTGTTGTTGTATTAGCACAGTAAACGTTATATCAATTCAAGCTCCAAGATGCCAGCAAATTGAAAAACGGAAAAAGTAGATTAAGCAAATGTCCCGGGGCGCATTAAACCATGTCGCACGCCGTAGCCTTCATTAGGTCATGTCTTCTCTGTATGGAAGAGCCAAGTATGTTGATATTTGCTACTTAATGCATATATTTTAACTAAACAGTATGTTGTAAATAGAATATACTGGTAGTATGGTAAGTACATTGTATATACACTGATTGTTCAAAAGATTAGGAACACCTGCTCTTTCCATTACATAGACTGACCAGGTGAAAGCTATGATCCCTTATTGATGTCACTTGTTAAATCAACTTCAATCACTGTAGATGAAGGGGAGGAAACAGGTTAAATAAGTGTTTTTAAGGCTTGAGACAATTGAGACATGGATTGTGTATGTGTGCCATTCAGAGGGTGAATGGGCAAGACTAAATACAGTGAGGGAAAAAAGTATTTGATCCCCTGCTGATTTTGTATGTTTGCCCACTGACAAAGAAATGATCAGTCTATAATTTTAATGGTAGGTTTATTTGAACAGTGAGAGACAGAATAACAACAACAAAAAATCCAGAAAAATGCATGTCAAAAATGTTATAAATTGATTTGCATTTTAATGAGGGAAATAAGTATTTGACCCCTCTGCAAAACATGACTCAGTACTTCGTGGCAAAACCCTTGTTGGCAATCAGAGAGGTCAGACGTTTCTTGTAGTTGGCCACCAGGTTTGCACACATCTCAGGAGGGATTTTGTCCCACTCTTCTTTGCAGATCTTCTCCAAGTCATTAAGGTTTCAAGCCTGACGTTTGGCAACTCGAACCTTCAGCTCCCTCCACAGATTTTCTATGGGATTAAGGTCTGGAGACTGGCTAGGCCACTCCAGGACCTTAATGTGCTTATTCTTGAGCCACTCCTTTGTTGCCTTGGCCGTGTGTTTTGGGTCATTGTCATGCTGGAATACCCATCCACGACCCATTTTCAATGCCCTGGCTGAGGGAAGGAGGTTCTCACCCAAGATTAGACGGTACATGGCCCCGTCCATCGTCCCTTTGATGCGGTGAAGTTGTCCTGTCCCCTTAGCAGAAAAACACCCCCAAAGCATAATGTTTCCACCTCCATGTTTGACGGTGGGGATGGTGTTCTTGGGGTCATAGGCAGCATTCCTCCTCCTCCAAACACGGCGAGTTGAGTTGATGCCAAAGAGCTCGATTTTGGTCTCATCTGACCACAACACTTTCACCCAGTTCTCCTCTGAATCATTCAGATGTTCATTGGCAAACTTCAGACGGCCCTGTATATGTGCTTTCTTGAGCACGGGGACCTTGCGGGCGCTGCAGGATTTCAGTCCTTCACGGCGTAGTGTGTTACCAATTGTTTTCTTGGTGACTATGGTCCCAGCTGCCTTGAGATCACTGACAAGATCCTCCCGTGTAGTTCTGGGCTGATTCCTCACCGTTCTCATGATCATTACAACTCCACGAGGTGAGATCTTGCATGGAGCCCCAGGCCGAGGGAGATTGACAGTTATTTTGTGTTTCTTCCATTTGCGAATAATCGCACCAACTGTTGTCACCTTCTCACCAAGCTGCTTGGCGATGGTCTTGTAGCCCATTCCAGCCTTGTTTAGGTCTACAATTCTGTCCCTGACATCCTTGGAGAGCTCTTTGGTCTTGGCCATGGTGGAGAGTTTGGAATCTGATTGATTGATTGCTTCTGTGGACAGGTGTCTTTTATACAGGTAACAAGCTCAGCTCGTTACCTGTATAAAGACACCTGGGAGACAGAAATCTTTCTGATTGAGAGGGGGTCAAATACTTATTTCCCTCATTAAAATGGAAAATCTATTTATAACATTTTTGACATGCGTTTTTCTGGATTTTTTTGTTGTTGTTATTCTGTCTCTCACTGTTCAAATAAACCTACCATTAAAATTATAGACTGATCATTTCTTTGTCAGTGGGCAAACGTACAAAATCAGCAGGGGATCAAATACTTTTTTCCCTCACTGTATTTAAGTGCCTTTGAACGGGGTATGGTAGTAGGTGCCAGGCGCACCGGTTTGTGTAAAGAACTGCAACGCTGCTGGGGTTTTCATGCTCAAAAGTTTTCCATGTGTATCAAGAATTGTCCACCACCCAAAGGACATCCAGCCAACTTGACATAACTGTGGGAAGCATTGGAGTCAACATGGACCAGCATCCCTGTGGAATGCTTTCAGTGTACAGTCAACTTAAAAATGATTGGCACCCTTTATAAAGATTTGTCAAAGAAATACTACAAATATTGAGCAAAGTTATATTATTTATTGTAATTGTTAAGGAACCATTTAAACAACCTTACTGTTTCACTATACTCACATTGTCTAGGGCAGGTTTTCCCAACCCTGTTCCTGGAGAGCCTACCCTCCTGTAGGTTTTCACTCCAACCCCAGGTGTTACTAACCTGATTCATCTTATCAACCTGCTAATTATTAGAATTAGGTGCAAAAACCTACAGGACAGTACCTCTCCAGGAACAGGGTTGGGCAGTCCTGGTCTAGGGGACCTAGGCTTGCCTAATTGTTCTGTATCCTGAATTACAGGCTCTGGTGTGACTCCATGGTCGGGCCAGCTCAAGCGGGTCGTTCATGTTCAGTTGGTGACAAACAATAAAAGATAATATGAAAACTCGAAAAGGGCATGTCAAAAGAAAGATACAAAATAAAAGGCCCGCTGGTGGGAGATCGTTCAGCTGAGTAGTTCAGTAATCCCTCCCAGCTGTGCATACCACATCCTTCTAATGCAGACCAGAGCTTCCTGGCCCCGCCTCTACTGGCCCCTAGGGATGGGATGTGGATCATAGTAGTTTGCTGAATAACTGGCCCTGCCTCCACTGGCCCCTAGGGATGGGATGTGTATCATAGTAGTATGCTGAATGACTGTGGCCTACCACTCTTACCTACCCACCTCATGGGCCTTGCTATTTATATCAAATCTCTACCGTGATGTGTGTGTGTGTGTGTGTGTGTGTGTGTGTGTGTGTGTGTGTGTGTGTGTGTGTGTCTACATAACATAGTACAATTGTTCAGAGAAAGAGATTTTGTTTAACAAGTAATCTTTTTTTTTTACAAAAACATATATGGGGGATTGGAAATTATGCAGACAATTACATTGATGGAAGCTACAATCTATCTGCAATATTAAAGCTGATCTACCCCCTAATAAATAAATAAAATCAATACTCCGGCACTTAAAATGTACTTGGCAAGAGCCCCAGGACCAGTGGAAGCAAAACAACCCCATGACATCAAATATCCACCACCATATTTTACAGTAGGGATGAGGTTATTTTTTTGCATACACATCCTTTTTTCGACGCCAAACAGCATTTACATTTGTTGTTTGCTCTCTATAAAGGATTTGTTCTGGCAACCATTCCAAAGAACCTATTGGTATGGAAGTGGCATCTAATTGTAGATTTGCAGACTTGGTGACCCAAAGATGCGATCAAGTCATGTTACTCTCCAACTTTGGCGCTTGGATATTTATTTGCTTCCCGAACCATCTTCCTCACTGTGGATGGGGATACGATAAACTTGCCTGGTATTGGACACAAGTGCATCACCGTACCAGTGGTTTTAAACTTCTTAATTGTTAGCCTAATAGTGGTAACTTGTGTTTTCCTAGTTTCTCATTGCCTGATTTATGAAGGTCAACAACCATGTGTCTTTTCGTTTGTGAGTTCTTTGTCTTTTCTTACAGTGAAGGACAACAAATGGATTTTACGTTTGTGTTACCTCATTTTTAAACCCCAGTGAAACAGGAAGCCGTGGAAGCACACAACACAGTTCCTGAGTTTAACTTTAAAAAGGCAGAATGTTAATGCAGATTTTATTTTGTTTGATTGTATTTCTAAGAATCTTTAGGGGTGCCAATAATTTTGACACCCATCTTTTAGAGAAAAAAAGTATTACTTGTTAAACAAAATCTCTTTCTCTGAACAATTGTATTAGTATAACACACGACAGCCCACCTGAAGCTTCTTCTTTATTAATTATGAAATTATGAAAAATATTAATAACATTCCACCCCAGGAACTCCTCTACCTCACATATGACCACCCTCCTGAAGTGTCTTACCCAGTCGCACCACAGATCCCCATCTGCTACACAAGCAATAACAAGTCTCTACCCGTTTAGGAAAAAAGCATTTTAATGTATTCGGTTATGTTACACTTATCCAGATTTACTAGAGGGTTCAAATTGCAATGAGTTAGATGCTAGATAGCTTTGTCAGCATAGCGGAGGCTTCACACATAGCGGAGGCTTCACACTTTCATGAGAAGGCTATAAATATAATCTACAGTGGTGGGAGAGGTTGGAATGAAGGCCAAACACTCAGTCAAAACAGACTAGATACATGGTGTCAGAAGGCCGTTTTTGGAGCAGTGAGCAGTTACCCGCTCTATAAGCTTACTTTAAGGTGCAGGTTTTGTGACATATGTGGTTCTGAAACACAATGGCCACCCTCCATGCTGACTACATTGAAGACGCATGCCAGATCTCAGAACGCCTGGATTGATGTTTATTAACATATCAACTAACTACATCATATGATATAGTAATCTGATGTGGCACCCAAACATTGGTTGATTCAATGCAACCAATAAGAGACTCTGGAATCATGATCTGTATGACCTAAAGAGAAAGGTCCTGCCCCTGGGCCTTGCAGTGTGAGGGCAAGATGATCAGACTCATTGGTGCCACACTGATGTCATTTCAATGTTGTGATTTTGAACAGATTTAGTGTTCAACATGTAAATAGGAAGAAGGAAGTGGATTATGAATAGGTTCTGAAAGAGGAAGCATTAACTACTTGAGATTATTCTAACTATTATAAAGTGGTTGGTGTGATTCCTCAACTAGAACAAAAAAATACCATCGTTTTGGGAATTTTCACATCATTTAATCCGTAGAAAGTTCCGTTGGTGGAAGGATTGTTGACATATATTTGACAAAAAAAATAAAAATCACTAACACAAAAACAAAACGCCCACTATACAGAATATTATGTAAAATGGTCAACATACGATTGCCAAATTCATATCTTAAAGCAGAATTGATAAAATAATTAATTAAAGTCGGAACATTTCTGACATTTAACGGCCCTGTTAAAAATCAGGTATGTGGTTCTCTGAGATGATTGCGATATTAAAGTTGACAGTTATTATGACTATTTGACATAATATGACTTTTTGGTATATGACCAAATATCTGGGATAAATTGCAGGAGTATAAAGCAGAGGCTCCTATCATCAGGTCTTCAGTCATCCCAGATATAACAGCTGCCATAGAGGTCAAGGCTATTACCAAAGCAGCAGTTAAAGGTCGACTGCCCTTGAAAACCAACTTCTCCTTTTGAAAACGTCCTATGTGGCATGATATGAGTCAGAGACATTTACTTTAGTGGCAAAATGGACTACGAAGTGTAAATAGGATCATTTTGTTCATAAAGTCAGTCTCGTCCAAAACAGAGTTTGGTAAGTGACTGCGTAACAACGGGTTAATGAAGGTTGGGTTAGGATTACAATTACTGTATGTCAACAATTCATCCCACTTTTACATATTAACTAGGGGTGTGCTGATCTCGTATTAGTTATCGTATCATTTTTATCACGCTTGATAACCCGGAAGTGCGTTTAAAATGCCTGCGTGATGAGATAACTCGATCCGGTGGAATACGACGATACCAGCGCTTATTTCAGAGAGCGCTCGTAAGCCAAGCCCCAGCGGGCAGAGCTAGGTCTGTTGGACAGGAACACGTTTTAATACCATAAAAAGCCTCTCATTTTACAGTGGGTCCGCAATGGTTTTGTGTAGCCTAGATATGCTAATACATTTGAGACCAGTGTATTGCAGTTAATTTAGTCTTTGACATAATCAGTAAAATATATTTGAGTAGTTAACAGGGAAACAGCAACGAGTCAAAGATAGTTCACAATAGAACATACCAGAGGAGGGCATCGGTTACTAGGCTACCTACATTATTGGGATCATCTGCTTACCGCAAGTGTTTGGAATACATTGAGCTCGTTGACAAAACAGACCATGGAACGCCTTATCACACGAAGGTCCGCGGTGGGTCTGTGTGAATTATGCGATTATATTGGAGACAGGTTTACAGCAGTGAATGTCATCTATTAAAATACTCATATTATTTCTAAGTAGCAGCCATATCAGCCAGGGAAACTAATTGTTCTCACTTTATGAAAGAACATTCAGATGTGTCTGCCTGACTGTTGGGCTCTTTACCTGAATTATTCAGATTTTCTTGTGATCACAACAAAACCATTTATTTTTCTCAAATAGAGATGGAATTAAATTGTGTTTTCTTTGAAAAGATGGGCCTGGCTGAGAATAGAACATTCAGTTTTCTGCTTGTGTGGCGCTGTTTACCGCATCTTTCTGGATTATCTTGTGACTAGAACAAAACTACTTATTTTACTCAACTAGAGATTGAAATAAATGGTGTTTCAAAAAAAACCTGGACGTGCCTGGCCCAATCCTACCTGGCCCCACTCTACCTGCTGCTGCCTCCACTGTTTTGTTCTCCCACTCAAGCCGTCCCCCTCAAGTTTCCACCTCATATTCTCTCCAATCCCACCCTGACCTGGAAGGTTTGGTCAAACAAGAAATCAATAATTCGGTTGTACATTCTCCCACTGATATCCATTCTGTTCAATTTAATCAGTAAACCTTCCTGCCACATTGTATCATATGCTTTTTCAATGTCCAAATATACTACTGACATCACTTCCTTCATTGCCAAAGCTTTGGTCACCTCAGTACTAACTTTAACCAATGCATCATATACTGTCAACCATAACATCTTCCTCAGACTAACACAGGTATCAGGTATCTATCTATACTGTCAACCATAACATCTTCCTCAGACTAACACAGGTATCAGGTATCTATCTATACTGTCAGCCATAACATCTTCATCAGACTAACACAGGTATCAGGTATCTATCTATACTGTCAGCCATAACATCTTCATCAGACTAACACAGGTATCAGGTATCTATCTATACTGTCAGCCATAACATCTTCATCAGACTAACACAGGTATCAGGTATCTATCTATACTGTCAGCCATAACATCTTCCTCAGACTAACACAGGTATCAGGTATCTATCTATACTGTCAGCCATAACATCTTCCTCAGACTAACACAGGTATCAGGTATATATCTATACTGTCAGCCATAACATCTTCATCAGACTAACACAGGTATCAGGTATCTATCTATACTGTCAGCCATAACATCTTCATCAGACTAACACAGGTATCAGGTGTCTATCTATACTGTCAGCCATAACATCTTCCTCAGACTAACACAGGTATCAGGTATCTATCTATACTGTCAGCCATAACATCTTCCTCAGACTAACACAGGTATCAGGTATCTATCTATACTGTCAGCCATAACATCTTCATCAGACTAACACAGGTATCAGGTATCTATCTATACTGTCAGCCATAACATCTTCCTCAGACTAACACAGGTATCAGGTATCTATCTATACTGTCAGCCATAACATCTTCATCAGACTAACACAGGTATCAGGTATCTATCTATACTGTCAGCCATAACATCTTCCTCAGACTAACACAGGTATCAGGTATCTATCTATACTGTCAGCCATAACATCTTCATCAGACTAACACAGGTATCAGGTATCTATCTATACTGTCAGCCATAACATCTTCCTCAGACTAACACAGGTATCAGGTATCTATCTATACTGTCAGCCATAACATCTTCCTCAGACTAACACAGGTATCAGGTATCTATCTATACTGTCAGCCATAACATCTTCCTCAGACTAACACAGGTATCAGGTATCTATCTATACTGTCAGCCATAACATCTTCATCAGACTAACACAGGTATCAGGTATCTATCTATACTGTCAGCCGTAACATCTTCATCAGACTAACACAGGTATCAGGTATCTATCTATACTGTCAGCCGTAACATCTTCCTCAGACTAACACAGGTATCAGGTATCTATCTATACTGTCAGCCGTAACATCTTCATCAGACTAACACAGGTATCAGGTATCTATCTATACTGTCAGCCGTAACATCTTCATCAGACTAACACAGGTATCAGGTATCTATCTATACTGTCAGCCATAACATCTTCATCAGACTAACACAGGTATCAGGTATCTATCTATACTGTCAGCCATAACATCTTCCTCAGACTAACACAGGTATCAGGTATCTATCTATACTGTCAGCCATAACATCTTCCTCAGACTAACACAGGTATCAGGTATCTATCTATACTGTCAGCCATAACATCTTCCTCAGACTAACACAGGTATCAGGTCCCTGTACTGTCAGCCGTAACATCTTCCTCAGACTAACACAGGTATCAGGTATCTATCTATACTGTCAGCCGTAACATCTTCATCAGACTAACACAGGTATCAGGTATCTATCTATACTGTCAGCCGTAACATCTTCCTCAGACTAACACAGGTATCAGGTATCTATCTATACTGTCAGCCGTAACATCTTCCTCAGATTAACACAGGTATCAGGTATCTATCTATACTGTCAGCCGTAACATCTTCCTCAGATTAACACAGGTATCAGGTATCTATCTATACTGTCAGCCGTAACATCTTCATCAGACTAACACAGGTATCAGGTCCCTGTACTGTCTTTCCGTTCCCCGTCATCCTCTTTAACAGTTTCCACACATCCCCCAGTTGTGTTCCCCTTCTTAAAGAAGAACAGAATTCCCACCATGCACCTTTCTTTGCATTCTTAATCACTTTCCCAGCCAACACTCTCTTTCTCTGAAAGACTGTCATGCTATCAAATGTCAAATTATTCTTCAAAGTTTTAAAAGCATTATCACGATCGTTGATGGCCTTATTACATGCTACAGTCCACCAAGGAACTACCCCCCCCCCCCCCCTCTTATTGGAATAGCTAATAAGGCAGCATCCAATATGGCTCTTGCTGTCTTGCCATAACTGATTTGACAGAGTAATATCAGATAGATAGGATAGCATAGCCAGCTTCAGCTATCACCAAGCTATGCTAGCTAGCTGCTGTCAGCTTGGCCAAACACAAGGTCAGTGCAGGCTTTAGCCTACACATAGAACTGAATTAGCTGACCATGTTGAGATACCGTGTCAGTCAGGAGGGGACAAGTCCTCCACTTCAAAACTTAGTTCTCTCCATAGCAAAGCTGGCGTAGCTGTACTCTCGCTGTACTCGCCACTGCACTTGTTTGTTGTGATTGAATGGCAAAGACACACCCGAGAAACACCCACATCAAACCACATCCACAAAACAACTCCTTTGCCTTCAGTTATGGCGGCTAGCATTTCTTAATGAGCATTGATGAAAAACGAGGCCAAATCAGGAAGTGCAGTCGCCCTTTAAAACACTAGAACCGCTAAAGCAGTCATTTTGACTGCTCATTAATGAATGAATTTGTACGCCATTTTTAAAAGTCATGCCCCCCTCCGTCCTTGACGTTTCCTATATAAATCTATAGAACACTCTGCCGTTGTTAGAATCTTAACATCACAAACAGAACTGGAGTTACATCCAGTTTTAGAAGGGCAAAAAAGCCAAATAAGCCAGAACGGTAGGAAGGGACGGCAACGTTTGAATAGAACAAGCCAAAGGCAATGCTACTGGCCGATTATCAGCACAACATGTCATCACTGAGAGAGCTTTCACACTGAGAGAACTTTCACACTGAGAGAGCTTTCACACTGAGAGAGCTTTCACACTGAGAGAGCTTTCACACTGAGAGAGCTTTCACACTGAGAGAACTTTCACACTGAGAGAGCTTTCACACTGAGAGAGCTTTCACACTGAGAGAGCTTTCACACTGAGAGAACTTTCACCAACTTACATTGAAAGAGCGTGTATAAGGACAATTTCTGGTCAGTCATGTATGGGATACCTTTCTTAGGAGAAACCATGGCATGGGATTGCTTCAGAGAAATCATGCGTTACCTCCGTTTTGATGACAAAGAAACGACAACGCGATGCCTGGAAACAGACACATTCGCTATGGTATCCGACATATAAATAATTGACAATGTTTGACTGCTGTCATATCGACACTTATATTCATTACAATGCCATTATTGCTTTTGTGCTGATTTTCACTATTTATCAAGCTCACTTGGCGCTTATAATCATGTTTAGGCTACTGAAGCGTGTCTTGCTGACGGTGCGTCTTGGTGGTTGGGGTATTTATGTCATTTTGTAAATCGAAAAAGAAGCTTTTACCGTGTTCCAACACACATGCTGTCTGTTTCATAGTTGTAACATTCCACCATTAAAATAGATTGAACACAAGCATTTTTTTGTTTTGCTTGTTTTTACATAGAGCCTACAGTAGCCTAACATAAACTAATGAAAATCCTATTGTGTTTATTTTCGTATTCTAATGTTACCTTCATAGACACAACCAAATGATTATTTTTGTGATAGTATATCTGAAATTAATTATTTACACTGTTAGAACTGCTAATTAGCTTGCAGGGGGGCAACCTTCTATTCAACGCCTTCTATTCTACGCCTTCTATTCAACGCCTTCTATTCAACGCCTTCTATTCTACGTCTTCTATTCAACGCCTTCTATTCAACGCCTTCTATTCAACGCCTTCTATTCAACGTCTTCTATTCAACAGCTTCTATTCTACGCCTTCTATTCTACGCCTTCTATTCTACGCCTTCTATTCTAAGCCTTCTATTCTACGCCTTCTATTCAACGCCTTCTATTCAACGCCTTCTATTCTACGTCTTCTATTCTACGCCTTCTATTCTAAGCCTTCTATTCAACGCCTTCTATTCTAAGCCTTCTATTCTACGCCTTCTATTCTACGTCTTCTATTCTACGCCTTCTATTCTAAGCCTTCTATTCAACGCCTTCTATTCTAAGCCTTCTATTCTACGCCTTCTATTCTAAGCCTTCTATTCTACGCCTTCTATTCTACACCTTCTATTCTACGCCTTCTATTCAACGCCTTCTATTCTACGCCTTCTATTCTACGCCTTCTATTCAACGCCTTCTATTCAACACATTCACAGGCAGACAGGAACACTTCCCATTTTTCCCATGGTTTAAATCAGTCTTCCAATAGAGTGACTGGATGTGAAGTGTTTCACTTCTAAACATTGATAATTGGTGGGGCCATCTAGTGGATTGGGCAGTCACTTGTCCTTTCTCTTCCAAAAGGCTTGGCTAGGACGAGTATCCTGCTCCCCCAGAGACGCTTGTGTTCCAACAGCTGCAGCTGAAGGGAGGGTGTGAGATTCCCAGTTTTATTGATGTTCTCTGTTATGGACTTTACTTTTCTTGTCCTTGACTGTGTCTTCCTGCAATTTGTGTTGTGTTTACATTTGAAAGTCTAAAAATAAAGCTGTCCAAAAAGAAGCATGTATTTGACTGGTCCGTTTAATAATGGCCATATCAGGTATAAGTCTGTTTCATATATGGTCATATCCTCTGGTGCACGGCACAAATTGCAGCAAATCTGCCAATAACGCAATGCCAAATTACCTTAGATACATTGCTGTGGAAGCTGCATGTATTTCTGACACACAGTTTCTGAACATGGCCATATTGGGCTTGTAAATGATCTGTTGCTTTGGTTCGCTTCTTGTAACTCTGTCATCGACTGTATGGGATCAAATTTGAGTTTCACGAACAGCTGAGCAGATGTGGTCAGCTACCATCTTTTTGACGGAGGGTCATAAAGCAATCCCAAACGACTTCAGTCTGCACGTACAGTACCAGTCCGGATTTTTCTTTATTTGTACTATTTTCTACATTGTAGAATAATAGTGAAGACATCAAAACTATGAAATAACACATATGGAATCATGTAGTAACCAAAACAGTGTTAAACAAATCAACATATATTTTATATTTGAGATTCTTCAAAGTAGCCACCCTTTGCCTTGATGACAGCTTTGCACACGTTTGGCATTCTCTCAACCAGCTTCATGAGGAATACCTTTCCAACAGTCTTGAAGGAGTTCCCACATATGCTGAGCACTTGTTGGCTGCTTTTCCTTCACTCTGCGGTCCAACTCATCCCAAACCATCTCAATTGGGTTGAGGTCGGATGATTGTGGAGGCCAGGTCATCTGATGCAGCACTCCATCACTCTACTTGGTCAAATAGCCCTTACATAGCCTGGCTATGTAGACGCTCGCGAGCAGTTTGGATGAAATGATTGAATAACATGTATGTGTACATTTGGTTAAAAAACATTCCTACTACATTTTCATTAAAGTGAGATGAGAAAATGATGGTTAATATTGTTACGGTCCGGCACTGTTGGTCCTGTTCCTGCTGGTTTTCCTTTCCCTTTTTCCCTGTGTGTGTTGTTTGTGTCTGTCTCCCCCTGCTGTGCAGTCCAGTCAGAGGATCTAGGTCAGGGGCGTGGCCAGTCTCTCACAAGATCAGTACATCCAGCTGCAGCTCATTGTCAACAATCAACCAGCAGTTATCTACCCGGGCTGGACACCTCTCCAGCGCCAGTTCGTTCCTACACTACCTGTGGTAACTTGGCCCCGTACAGAAATCTCAGTTTAGTTGTACTCTCTCAGTATTATAGTTGTTTCTGCCACGTTTGTAACCTGTCTCTCCTTCGATTAGATCTCGTCTGTTCCTGCTGCCTGCCTGCCTGCCATTCCCACGCCGCAACCTGCTCTGTTGTCTGATATCCTCGTCATCCAGCTCTCAGGACTACTGGCTCTCCACCCTACTCAGCTCCTACCCCGGCCTGACGCTACTCCACCCTGTACTGCTTCTCTCTACCATAACACGCTGAATAAACTACATCATAATTCACCCTCTTTGTCCGTGTGTCCGTCTCTGCACCTGAGTCCCCCACCCAAGCCTAATAGAACGAACTGGCCAAACATGGACTCAGCAGAGATGCCACATGAAACAACGGGTGATGGCGTACAACGCGCCCTCCATTCACAGGGAATGCTATTGGGACAACACGACCAACTCATCCGGACTCTATTGGATAACAACCAGCAGTTGTTGGATCAAGTATCTCATCTCTCCTCTCAGGTAGCTAACCTGGTAACACTCACTACCCTTCCTCCCTCTGCTTCTCCTCCGCCTGTTCCTCCTACAGTGGCTCCAGGTTCGGCTTCCGCTCCTGCCCTTCGGGAACCCCCCTACAACCTCACCCGAACCTTTCACCGGGGACCTGAACAAATGCCGTGGTTTCCTGCTTCAGTGCCGCTTGGTGTTCCAACAGAAGCCCCTGTCTTTCTCCACGGAATCCTCAAAGGTACATTACGCACTGGGGTTAATGAGGGGCAAAGCTTTGATTTGGGCAGAAGCGGCTTGTTCTACTCAGCAGATTGCCAGCCTGTCGTTTGACGATTTTTCCTCTCAATTGAAAGTTGTGTTTGATCACCCGGACCATGCCGGGACCGCCACAAAGAGACTATTGAAGCTACGACAGGGCACGGGTAGCGTGGCTGAATACGCCATTGATTTTTGGACCTTGGCAGCCGATTCCAAGTGGAATGACGAAGCTCTTCAGGGAGCGTTTGTTAACGGTCTAAGTGACACGATTAAGAATGAACTAGCTGTTCGTGATGAGCCTGCTAACCTTCATGTTCTCGTTTCCCTTGCTACACGAATAGACAACAGGCTACGGGAGAGGAGACAGGAGAGGGGCGGTCGGGTCCACACCACAGGTGGGGCCCCCTCGCTTTCTGCAGCCCGAGCTACACCACCACTCGGACACCGCCCACACACCTCAGCGGATCCCTCCACGGAACTAGACGAGCCCATGCAGCTGGGCCGTGCTCGTCTGTCCCCTGCCGAAAAGGAACGGCGCATGCGGGCTGGTGAGTGCATGTACTGTGGGGACCGCACTCATTTCCTGGTTAACTGTCCGGTTCGCCCAAAAGACCAAGCTCGCAGGTAAAAGTGGGCGTACTTGCGAGTGCTACACCTGACTCAATGCCCACAGCACCCCGTCTAGTTATCCCAGCTACAGTCCAGTTCAGGAATCTATCTCTCCCACTAGCTGCTCTCATCGACTCTGGTGCTGAGGATAGTTTCCTTGACGTCAACCTGGTCACTCAGGCTGAGATCCCTGTTAAGCCCCTGCCTAAGCCTATAACAGTAACCGCTATTGACGGCCATCAGTTTGCCAACATCACCCACCAAACTGTCCCCGTTTCTCTCATGCTGTCCGGCAATCACAAAGAAACCATCCAGTTTAAAGTAGTCTCCTCCTCGGCCTCCCCCCTTATCCTCGGTTTCCCTTGGCTTAGCCTTCACAACCCCCCCATATTGACTGGCAAAACCACAAGATACACAGTTGGAGCACCCACTGCCATTCTGTTTGCCTTGGGTCGGCTATTCCGCCCTCGGTCGGCTCCCCTGCTTCCCCTGTCAAAACCCCAGACCTCTCTTCAGTCCCTGAGGAGTACCTGGACCTGGCCGAGGTATTCAGTAAGTCCAAGGCACTTTCATTACCACCTCATAGGCCATACGATTGCGCTATTGAGTTACTGCCTGGAGCCCCTTTGCCGTCCAGTCGGCTTTTCAATCTGTCCCGTCCTGAGAGAGAAGCTATGGAAACCTACATAGGCGACTCCCTAACCTCTGGCATCATTCGTCCCTCATCTTCCGCTGTTGGAGCTGGGTTCTTTTTGTAGAGAAGAAGGACAAAACATTACGCCCCTGCATTGACTACAGAGGACTAAATAACATCACAGTCAGAAATACATACCCCCTGCCTCTCATCAACTCAGCATTTGAACCCCTTCATGGTGCCACTGTGTTTACCAAACTCGACCTACGTAACGCTTACCACCTCGTTAGGATCAGGCGGGGAGATGAATGGAAAACTGGGTTCAATACCCCTCTCGGACACTTTGAATACCTAGTCATGCCATTCGGTCTCACTAACGCCCCAGCAGTGTTTCAGGCCATGGTTAACGATGTGTTGAGGGATTTTCTACACCGTTTTGTGTTTGTCTATTTGGATGACATTCTAATATTCTCTAAGTCACAGGATGAACACGTCTCCCACGTCCGTCTGGTTCTCCAACGCCTCATGGAAAACAAACTGTATGTGAAAGCAGAAAAATGTGAGTTCCACCGGCAGTCCGTCCCCTTTTTGGGCTTTATTATCGAGCGGGGACAAGTGTCACCAGACCCTGACAAGATCAGAGCGGTTGTGGAGTGGCCCACACCCACGTCTCGGAAGCAGCTACAACGCTTCCTGGGCTTCGCCAACTTCTACCGCCGCTTCATCAGGGGTTTCAGCCGAGTGGTTGCCCCCTGACCAAGCTCACCTCCCCTAAGGTGCCATTCCTGTGGACGCCTGAGGCCGAGTCAGCCGTGAGTACATTGAAGGAACTGTTCACCACCTCACCTGTTCTTATTCATCCAGACACTAGTTTGCAGTTTATTGTGGAAGTGGACGCCTCTGATTCGGGGGTGGGGGCTGTCCTGTCACAACGTTCCCCCACGGACCAGAAGCTCCATCCTGTGGCCTTTTTCTCCAGGAGATTGACCCCTGCTGAGAAGAACTACGACGTGGGTAACCGGGAGTTGCTTGCTGTCAAGTTGGCGTTGGAGGAGTGGAGGCACTGGCTAGACGGAGCAGAGCAACCCTTCATAGTCTGGACAGACCACAAGAACCTGGCTTACATCCAGTCGTCCAAGAGGCTGAACTCCCGTCAGGCCAGATGGGCTCTGTTCTTCAGCAGGTTCAAGTTTATTTTAACATATCGTCCTGGCACACGTAATGTTAAGCCTGATGCTCTCTCTCGCCAGTTTACAGACAATGAAGACTCCAGCAATCCTGAATCTGTTCTGCCCGCTTCCTGTTTGGTGGCGGCGGTTCACTGGGAAATCGAGTCCCTCGTCCGATTCGGCACAAGAGTTGGAACCTGGACCGGCCCGATGGCCCCCCCGACCTTCTCTATGTTCCCGCAGCCGTGCGGCCGCAAGTGCTCAACTGGATCCACACCTCACGCTTCTCCTGCCACCCTGGTATGAACCGTACACTGTCGCTACTGAAGAGGCACTTTTGGTGGCCATCCGCCGAGGCTGACGTCCGGGAGTACGTGGCGGCCTGTTCCATCTGTGCCCAAAATAAGGCTTCCCACAGGGCTCCTTCGGGCCTGCTGCGGCCTCTCCCAGTCCCGAGTCGTCCCTTGGTCTCACGTGGGCTTGGACTTCGTCACTGGACTTCCTATGTCTGAGGGTAATGACACCATACTCACCATCGTGGACAGATTCTCTAAATCTGCCCATTTTGTTGCATTACCAAAATTACCATCTGCCAGTGAGACAGCCGACCTCTTTGTCCTACATGTATTCCGTCCCCATGGAATACCTGTGGACATAGTGTCCGATAGAGGTCCACAGTTCATTTCTCGGGTATGGAAGGAGTTTTGTTCGGCTCTGGGTGCCACTGTCAGTCTCTCATCAGGTTTCCATCCCCAGTCCAATGGCCAGACTGAGAGGACCAATCAGGACCTGGAGGCTGCTCTACGCTGTGTGACATCCCAGAACCCCGTCCACCTGGGCCAAACATCTCCCGTGGGTCGAATATGCCCACAATTCCCTCACCTCATCTGCCACCGGCCTCTCACCATTTGAGGCGGCTTTGGGGTACCAACCGCCATTGTTCCCGTCTCAGGAAAGGGAGTTAGCCGTCCCGTCAGTTCAGGATAACCTTCGTCGCTGCCGCAAGGTGTGGGTGGACGCCCGTGAGGCTCTTCTACGGACAGCAGAGCGTAACAAGAGGGTGGCGGACAGGCACAGGGTAGTCGCTCCCCAGTTCCAGCCTGGTCAGCGAGTCTGGCTCTCCTCCAGCAACATCCCCCTGCGCACTGACTCCCGTAAGCTGTCGCCCCGGTATTTGGGTCCTTTCGAGATCGACTCCATCATCAACCCTTCGGCTGTTCGGTTGAAGCTTCCCCAGGCCATGAGAGTCCATCCTACATTTCACGTGTCCCAGCTGAAGCTGGTCTCCTCCAGCCCTTTGTGTCCGCCTGTGGATCCCCCTCCGCCACCGCGTATTGGCCGACCATCCAGCCTACACGGTGCGGAGACTGCTGGACGTCCGGAGGCGTGGTAGAGGGTTTCAGTACCTGGTGGACTGGGAGGGATACGGTCCCGAGGAGAGGTCCTGGATTCCCCGACGATTTATACTGGATCCGCAGCTGGTGGCTGACTTCCATAGGGACCACCCTGACAAGCCGGGTGGGTCGCCGGGTGGCGCCCGTTGAGGGGGGGGTACTGTTACGGTCCGGCACTGTTGGTCCTGTTCCTGCTGGTTTTCCTTTCCCTTTTTCCCTGTGTGTGTTGTTTGTGTCTGTCTCCCCCTGCTGTGCAGTCCAGTCAGAGGATCTAGGTCAGGGGGCGTGGCCAGTCTCTCACAAGATCAGTACATCCAGCTGCAGCTCATTGTCAACAATCAACCAGCAGTTATCTACCCGGGCTGGACACCTCTCCAGCGCCAGTTCGTTCCTACACTACCTGTGGTAACTTGGCCCCGTACAGAAATCTCAGTTTAGTTGTACTCTCTCAGTATTATAGTTGTTTCTGCCACGTTTGTAACCTGTCTCTCCTTCGATTAGATCTCGTCTGTTCCTGCTGCCTGCCTGCCTGCCATTCCCACGCCGCAACCTGCTCTGTTGTCTGATATCCTCGTCATCCAGCTCTCAGGACTACTGGCTCTCCACCCTACTCAGCTCCTACCCCGGCCTGACGCTACTCCACCCTGTACTGCTTCTCTCTACCATAACACGCTGAATAAACTACATCATAATTCACCCTCTTTGTCCGTGTGTCCGTCTCTGCACCTGAGTCCCCCACCCAAGCCTAATAAATATAGCTATTATGTGATCCATTCTTGTCCGATTTAATATTGTGAGGCAACATTTTGTGGTTGTGCAACATTGCGACGTTGACATATGCTCTGGCACCCCAATGGTGGAACAAGCTCCCTCACGACGCCAGGACAGCGGAGTCACTCACCACCTTCCGGAGACACTTGAAACCCCACCTCTTTAAGGAATACCTGGGATAGGATAAAGTAATCCTTTTAAAAAAACATATTCCAAACAACATGTAGTAACTACTCTTCAATAGAGGCCACTAAACACCCTGGGCCTTTTTATTCCTGCCACTGCAAAGGTTATTGGAGGTGCCTGAAAGAGATCCTTGAGGGGAATCGGAGGAGCCTAAAGCATTCCCAAAACCACAGTTAACCTCTCCACCCTGACCGTTGTTAAGTCGGCATGTAGTGAGGGCTTTTCCTGACAGTTGGTTGGCTAGCATATTTATAGACAACGTGTGCGAGAGTTTTAGGGAACAGGGGATCACGGCAGTACTCAGCAAGGGCTTCCCCTGGGCTGGCTGGCAGGAAGTATTTATGGACCACCGTGGTGTGTGTGCCCTTTAGGAAACAGGCAGGGGATCACCGCAGTAGAAACACAATGAAACATCTTTTTAAATGTTTACATCTTAATTAGCATGATAATTCATTAAATTATTTAGCGCTTTTCATAACATGAATACATCTCCAGGCGCTTTATAAGCAAGAAGGAGAGGAGACCAGAAAGCTCTCCACACACAAAGTTCATTGTGCTAGCCAGTCATCCTCACTGAACCCTCTGCCTCAGCACTGCATTCCTACTGTATCTCCTATTCCTCTCAAGCTTCAGGTGACTCCTCAAATGATCAGGAACCAGCTGCCAGGTGAAACAAGAAGCTGGTACTGTGTCCAGATGCATCATTCAAACAAAAACATAAGCCAGCTAGATAGCCAAGAGTTAACCTGCCAGACAATCTGCAAATCTGTAAGTCTGTGGTTTCAAAGCACCAGATATATGCAATAAAAACTCAATGTTATCAAAACAGATGATAAAAAACAACAATTAAAAATACTTAAAATAACTAAATGTGTACATATTTACAGAGCTCATACCAGCATGAAATTAAAATAGAAAATATATATTTTAAAGATATGCATTACTCAGTGTTTAAATTAATTAACCAATGTTAAATGTATTTGCATGATATTGATTCTTGACAACACCATTCACCCCAGATGAACAGGGGAAACCTTATCAGTATCTTTGCTAACACCCTGCAGTCACCAGTAGACTAGCTAGCTATCTAAACAACGCCTTCTAAGAACATGTATTGATGGTTACAAGGCGTGTGACGCAGGAGGAATATTTCACAGAGGGGTGGCTTGGTCGTTGCGTAGGGGGTGCTTGCGATAATTCAATAGGCCTACTATATTATGACACAAGTAATAACAAATACCCGTTTAGGAAAAAAGCATTTCATGTATTCGGTAATGTTACACTTGCGTGTAAATACAAAGAGGAAAGTGGCTTATGAATAGGTTCTGAAAGTGGCGCAGTGGTCTGTGCCACTAGAGATCCTGGTTCGAATCCAGGCTCTATCGTAGCCGGCCGCGACCGGGAGACCCATGGGGCGGCGCACGATTGGCCCATTGTCGTCCAGGGTAGGGGAGGGAATGGCCGGCAGGGATGTAGCTCAATTGATAGAGCATGGCGTTTGCAACGCCAGGGTTGTGGGTTCGATTCCCACGGGGGGCCAGTATGAAAAAATTATAATAATGTATGCACTCACTAACTGTAAGTCGCTCTGGATAAGAGCGTCTGCTAAATGACTAAAATGTAATGAAAGAGGAAGCATTAACTACTTGAGAAAGGAAGGTTAGCTAGAAAGTCACAGTCCATATGCCACATTATTGTAGCTATTAGAAAGCTGTTGGTGTGATTCCTCATCAAACTAGAACAAAAATATACCATTGTTTTGGTGATTATTAGAGGAGGGGAGTGTATCTACATCCAAGTTGATTTGCAAAGTTTCATCGAAATTGTTGTCATATAGGCTTAGATGTGATGGTATAAATATGTTTTATTTAATATAGTATTTACATTTAGCAGACGCTCTTATCCAGAGCGACTTACATGAGCAATTAGGGTTAAGTGCCTTGCTTAAGGGCACATCTACAGATTTTTCACCTAGTCGGCTCGGGAATTAGAACCAGCGACCTTTCGGTTATTGGCACAACGCTCTTACCCACTAAGCTACCTACCGCCCTGAGTATGAATTGAACATTGAGCATTGATCAGTGCCTATTTAAGAAGCCGGTGGCCACCAGCTTCTTAATGTTTTGCTACACTGTTCCTAATGAACACAACCCTGATTCCAATCCAACAGGTTGCGTACAACATTATTTAGATGATTGCGACATTAAAGTTGACTGTTATTATGACTGTTTGACAAATGACTTTTTTGGTACACGGCCCTGTCCATGGGATAAATTGCAGGACTATGAAGCAGAGGCTCCTATCATCAGGTCTTCAGTCATCCCAGATATAACAGCTGCCATAGAGGTCAAGGCTATTATCAAAGCAGCAGTTAAACTGGACAACCTTCTATTCAACTCATTCACTGGCTGACAGGAACACTCCATTTTTCCCATGATTTAAATCAGTCTTCCAATTTTGCTACTGAATGTGAAGTGTTTCACTTCCAAACATTGATCATTATGAAAAAAATTTATGCACTCACTAACTATAAGTCGCTCTGGATAAGAGCGTCTGCTAAATGACTAAAATTAAAAAAAATAAAAAAAATAATCATTGGTGGGGGCCATCTAGTGGAGTCTCTATGGTCATATCCTCTGGTGCAAATGGCATCAGATCTGCCAATAAAGCAAAGCCAAATTACCTTGCTGATATACAGTGCTTTCGGAAAGTATTCAGACCCCTTCCTTTTTTCCACATTTTGTTACGTTACAGCCTTATTCTAAAACGTATTAAATACAGTGCCTTGCAAAAGTATTGGACTTTTTCCTATTTTGTTGCATTACAACCTGTAATTTAAATTTATTTTTATTTGGATTTAATTTAATGGGCATACACAAAATAGTCCAAATTGGTGAAGTGAAAAATAATAACTGCATATGTACATTTTAGTCATTTAGCAGACGCTCTTATCCAGAGCGATTTACAGTTAGTGAGTGCATAAAAAAATTTCATACTGGCCCCCCGTGGGAATCGAACCCACAACCCTGCCGTTGCAAGCGCCATGCTCTACCAACTGAGCTACACGGGACCATATATTCACCCCCTTTGCTATGAAGCCCCTAAATAAGATCTGGTGCAACCAATTACCTTCAGAAGTCACATAATTAGTTAAATAAAGTCCACCTGTGTGCAATCTAAGTGTCACATGATCTGTCACATGATCTCAGTATATATACACGTGTTCTGAAAGGCCCCAGAGTCTGCAACACCACTAAGCAAGGGGCACCACCAAGCAAGCAGCACCATGAAGACCAATGAGCTCTCCAAACAGGTCAGGGACAAAGTTGTGGAGAAGTACAGATCAGGGTTGGGTTATAAAAAAATATCAGAAACTTTGAACATCCCACGGAGCACCATTAAATCCATTATTAAAAAATTGAAAGAATATGGCACCACAACAAACCTGCCAAGAGAGAGCCGCCCACCAAAACTCATGGACCAGGCAAGGATGGCATTAATCAGAGAGGCAACAAAGAGACCAAAGATAACCCTGAAGGAGCTGCAAAGCACCACAGCGGAGATTGGAGTATCTGTCCATAGGACCACTTTAAGCCATACACTCCACAGAGCGGGGCTTTACGGAAGAGTGGCTAGAAAAAAGCCATTGCTTTAAGAAAAAAATAAGCAAACACGTTTGGTGTTTGCCAAAAGGCATGTGGGAGACTCCCCAAACATATTGAAGAAGGTACTCTGGTTAGATGAGACTAAAATTGAGCTTTTTGGCCATCAAGGAAAAAGCTATGTCTGGCGCAAACCCAACACCTCTCATCACCCCGAAAACACCATCCCCAAAGTGAAGCATGGTGGTGGCAGCATCATGCTGTGGGGATGTTTTTCATCAGCAGGGACTGGGAAACTGGTCAGAATTGAAGGAATGATGGATGGCGCTAAATACAGGGAAATTCTTGAGGGAAACCTGTTTCAGTCTTCCAGAGATTTGAGACTGGGACGGAGGTTCACCTTCCAGCAGGACAATGACCCTAAGCATACTGCTAAAGCCACAGTCGAGTGGTTTAAAGTGAAACATTTAAATGTCTTGGAATGGCCTAGTCAGAGCCCAGACCTCAATCCAATTGAGATTCTGTGGTATGACATCAAGATTGCTGTACACCAGCGGAACCCATCCAATTTGAAGGAGCTGAAGCAGTTTTGCCTTGAAGAATGGGCAAAAATCCCAGTGGCATGATGTGCCAAGCTGATAGAGACATACCCCAAGAGACTTTCAGCTGTAATTGCTGCAAAAGGTGTGTCAGTGATGCTGTAGGTGGGTGTAGTGGTGGAATCAAGCGCAGGACACCGAAGTACAGTCCAAAAGACTTTAGTGAAATTCCACAAGGGAAAATGAACAAACTGGCCCGAAGGCGAAACTCCGCACGTAGGCGGACAAAACAAACGGGCGCACTACACAGGTGCGTAAAACGCTCCAACACAGTGGAGAGATAGCTCAACCGAGCGAATAATGTAAACACGTCCAGTAACGCACGACAGACAATAAAGCAATCACACACAACACTGGACAAACACAACGAGTAACTTATAGGACGCTAATTAACCTAAACGATAACAGGTGTCACAACAAACAGACAAAAGCAAACGAACATAGAAACATGCAACGATGGCAGCTAGAATTCCGGAGACAACGAACGCCGAAGCCTGCCCGAACAAGGAAGAGAGGCAGCCTCGGCCGAAACCGTGACAGTACCCCCCCCTTGACGCGCGGCTCCAGACGTGCGCCGACTCCGGCCTCGGGGACGACCAGGAGGACGCGGAGCAGGGTGCGTCGGGTGCCCACGATGGAATTCCGTCAGGAGAGACGGGTCCAAAATGTCTCTCCTCGGCACCCAGCACCGTTCCTCCGGACCGTACCCCTCCCACTCCACTAGATATTGGAGACCCCCCATCCGACGTCTCGAATCCAAGATGGACCTCACGGAGTACGCCGGTGCCCCCTCGAAGTCCAATGGGGGCGGAGGAGTCTCCCTGATCTCACTTTCTTGGAGTGGGCCAGCTACCACCGGCCTGAGAAGAGACACATGGAACGAGGGGTTAATACTTTTATATTCAACAGGTAGTTGTAACTTGTAACACACCTCGTTCAACCTTCTCAGGACTTTAAATGGCCCTACAAACCGCCGACCCAGTTTCCGACAGGGCAGGCGGAGGGGCAGGTTTCTGGTAGAGAGCCAGACTCGATCACCAGGTGCGTACACCGGTCCCTCACTGCGGTGGAGATCGGCGCTCGCCTTATGACGACGGAGGGCCCGCTGCAGGTGGACGTGTGCAGCGTTCCATGTCTCCTCCGAGCGCCGCGCCCACTCATCCACCGCAGGAGCCTCGATCTGGCTCTGCTGCCAAGGTGCCAGAACCGGCTGGTAACCTAACACACATTGAAAAGGGGTTAGGTTAGTGGAGGAGTGGCGTAGGGAATTCTGGGCCATCTCGGCCCAGGGAACGTACCTTGCCCACTCCTCCGGCCGGTCCTGGCAGTATGTTCTAAGAAACCTACCCACATCCTGGTTCACGCGTTCCACCTGCCCATTACTCTCCGGGTGGTAACCCGAGGTGAGGCTCACCGAGACCCCCAACCACTCCATAAATGCTCTCCAAACCCTGGAGGTAAATTGGGGACCTCGATCAGACACAATATCCTCGGGTACCCCGTAGTGCCGGAACACATGGGTGAATAGTGCTTCGGCAGTTTGCAGGGCAGTAGGAAGGCCCGGCATGGGGAGCAGACGACAGGCCTTAGAAAACCGGTCCACAACGACCAGTATAGTGGTATTTCCCTGTGAAGGACGAAGGTCAGTAAGGAAATCCACCGAGAGGTGAGACCATGGTCATTGTGGAACGGGCAGGGGTAGTAACTTACCCCTAGGCAGATGTCTAGGCGCCTTACACTGGGCGCACACCGAGCAGGAGGAAACATAAACCCTCACATCCCTTGCCAACGTGGGCCACCAGTACTTGGCACTAAGACAGTGCACTGTCCGGCCGATACCAAGGTGTCCAGAGGAGGGTGACGTGTGAGCCCAATAGATCAATCGATCCCGAACCTCGAGCGGAACGTACTTCCGACCCTCCGGGCATTGCGGTGGACTAGGGTCGGTGCGTAACGCCCGCTCGAGCTCAGCATCGACCTCCCACACTACCGGTGCCACCAGACACGACTCCGGCAGTATGGGAGTGGGCTCCACGGACCTCTCCTCCGTGTCATACCGCCGAGACAGCGCATCTGCCTTACCATTCTGTGACCCAGGGATGTACGTGATCTTAAATGTAAACCGGGTCAAAAACATATTCCATCTTGCCTGGCGAGGGTTCAGCCTCCTCGCTGCCCGGATGTACTCCAGGTTACGGTGGTCCGTCAAAATGAGGAAAGGGTGTTGAGCCCCCCTCAAGCCAGTGCCTCCACACCTTTAGGGCCTGTACCACGGCTAACAGCTCCCTGTCCCCTACGTCATAGTTTCGCTCCGCCGGACTGAGCTTCTTAGAATAAAAAGCACAGGGGCGGAGTTTAGGTGGCGCGCCTGACCGTTGTGAAAGCACGGCTCCTATACCGGCCTCAGACGCGTCCACCTCTACCTGAAATGGCAAAGAGGGATCCGGATGCGCCAGCACCGGGGCCGAGGTAAACAGGTCCTTCAGCCTCCCAAACGCCCTGTCCGCCTCGGCAGACCACTGCAGACGCACCGGACCCCCCTTCAAAAGAGACGTGATGGGAGCTGCCACCTGTCCAAAACCCCCGGATAAACCTCCGGTAGTAATTCGCAAACCCCAAAAACTGCTGCACCTCCTTCACAGTGGTTGGTGTTTGCCAATTACGCACGGCTGACACCCGGTCTACCTCCATCTTCACCCCTGACGCAGACAACTGATACCCCAAAAAGGAGACCGACTCCTGGAAAAACAGACACTTCTCTGCCTTAACATACAGGTCGTGCTCCACCAGCCTCCGCAACACTCTGCGCACCAGGGCCACATGCTCGACTCGGGTAGGCGAGTACACGAGAATGTCATCTATGTACACAACCACCCCCTGCCCCTGCATGTCCCTGAAGATCTCATCCACGAATGATTGGAAAACTGACGGAGCGTTCATCAACCCGTATGGCATGACAAGATACTCGTAATGGCCCGAGGTGGTACTAAAGGCTGTCTTCCATTCATCGCCCTCCCTGATGCGCACCAAGTTGTACGCGCTCCTGAGATCTAATTTAGTGAAGAAACGCGCCCCATGCAATGACTCCGTCATGGTCGCAATCAGCGGGAGTGGATAACTGTACTTCACCGTGATCTGATTGAGACCACGGTAATCGATGCACGGGCGTAACCCACCATCCTTTTTCTTCACAAAAAAGAAACTCGAGGACGCAGGGGAAGTGGAAGGCCGTATGTATCCTTGTCTCAGAGATTCGTCTATGTAAGTCTCCATAGCTTTCTTCTCCTCCTGAGACAGAGGATACACATGGCTCCGTGGGAGCGCAGCTCCTGCCTGGAGGTCTATCGCACAATCTCCCTGCCTATGGGGCGGCAACTGCGTCGCCCTCGACTTACTAAACGCAATAGCCAAATCCCCATACTCAGGGGGAACGTGCAATGCGGGCACCTGGTTTGGACTCTCCACCGAGGTAGCCCCCTACGGAAACGCCCAAACATCGACCCACACACTGGGCAGACCACTCCATCAGAGCCCTCTCCTGCCATGAAATAGATGGGTTATGGGTACTCAACCAGGGCATGCCCAGCACCACCGGATACGCAGGTGAGTCGATCAGAAATAGCTGAATCATCTCCTGATGACCCCCCTGCGCACACATCCTAAGTGGCGCACACATCCTAAGTGGCGCAGTGATCAAGCCCGCACCCAACGGACGGCTATCTAGGGCATGAACGGGGAAAGGGACATCAACAGGGACACGGGGGATCCCTAAGGCTAAACAAAACTTCTTATCAACAAAATTCCCAGCCGCGCCTGAATCTACCAGCGCCTTATGCTGGGAATGAGGTGCTACCTGTGGGAAACGCACAGGTATACAGAAATGTGCAACAGAGAGCTCTGGGTGAGTGGGGCGCCTACTCACCTGGAAGGACTCCCCAGTGCGGGACCTGTCGTCCTCTCCCCTAGGAGGCCATCCCCAGCACCTAGCCGCGGTGTGTCCTCCCCGACCACAGTTGGTGCAGGAGATGGACCCCCTCGTAAGCCGACCCCTCCTCTCTCTAGCGCCAACGCCCCCGAGCTCCATGGGGCACGGCTCGGAGGCGCTGGAGGATGAAATGGACGGACCCCCTCGGGAACGTCCGCGGGTAGCTAGCAGGTTATCCAGCCTGATGGACATGTCGACCAACTGGTCGAACGAGAGGCTGGTGTCCCTACAGGCCAGCTCCCTACGGACGTCCTCGCGTAGACTACATCTGTAGTGATCGCTGAGAGCCCGCTCATTCCACCCTGCATCCGCCGCTAGAGTACGGAATTCTAAGGCGAACTCCTGGGCACTCCTCCTCCCCTGCCGGAGGAAGACCAGACGCTCCCCCGCCGCTTTTCCCTCCGGGGGATGGTCGAACACCGCCCTGAAGCGGCGGGAGAACTCGTCGTAGGTGATGGTGTCCGCGTCGATCCTCCTCCACTCTGCGTTGGCCCATTCCAACGCCTTCCCGGAAAGGCAGGAGATCAGGGCGGACACGCTCTCATGTCCCGAAGGCGCCGGGTGCACGGTGGCCAGGTAAAGCTCCACCTGGAGAAGGAATCCCTGACACCCGGCCGCGGTCCCATCGTAGGCCCTCGGGAGCGAGAGTCGAACTCCTCTGGCTTCCGGAGCGGGAATGGGCTGACTTGCCGATGGTGCTGGCAGAGAGGATGGCGGTGGAGGAGTCCCCCAGCCTCAGATGGTGGTGATCACCTCCTGCAGTGCGGACCCCATCTGCAGGATCTGGTCACTCTGTTCTCGGACCCTGTCCTCCAGCGTCGCCTGGGCTGCTGCGGCTCCTGCTGATTCCATTCTTGAAGGTGTGTGATTTTGTCAGTGATGCTGTAGGTGGGTGTAGTGGTGGAATCAAGCGCAGGACACCGAAGTACAGTCCAAAAGACTTTAGTGAAATTCCACAAGGGAAAATGAACAAACTGGCCCGAAGGCGAAACTCCGCACGTAGGCGGACAAAACAAACGGGCGCACTACACAGGTGCGTAAAACGCTCCAACCCAGTGGAGAGATAGCTCAACCGAGCGAATAATGTAAACACGTCCAGTAACGCACGACAGACAATAAAGCAATCACACACAACACTGGACAAACACAACGAGTAACTTATAGGACGCTAATTAACCTAAACGATAACAGGTGTCACAACAAACAGACAAAAGCAAACGAACATAGAAACATGCAACGATGGCAGCTAGAATTCCGGAGACAACGAACGCCGAAGCCTGCCCGAACAAGGAAGAGAGGCAGCCTCGGCCGAAACCCGTGACAAGGTGGCTCTACAAAGTATTGACTTTGGGGGGGTGAATAGTTATGCACGCTCAAGTTTTCTGTTTTTTTGTCTTATTTCTTGTTTGTTTCACAATAACAAATATTTTGCATCTTCAAAGTGGTAGGCATGTTGTTTAAATCAAATTATACCAACCCCCCCAAAATCCATTTTAATTCCAGGTTGTAAGGCAACAAAATAGGAAAAATGCCAAGGGGGGGTGAATACTTTCGCAAGCCACTGTATGTATTTTTTCTCATCAATCTACACACAATACCCCATAATGACAAAGCGAAAACAGGTTTTTAGAATTTTTTGCACATTTATTAAAAATAAAAAACAGAAATACCTTATTTACATAAGTATTCAGACCGTTTGCTATGAGACTCAAAATTGAACTCAGGTGCATCCTGTTTGCATTGATCATGCTTGAGATGTTTCTACAACTTGATTGGCGTCCACCTGTGGTAAATTCAATTGATTAGACATGATTTGGAAAGGCACACACCTGTCAATATAAGGTCCCACAGTTGACAGTCAAAGCAAAAACCAAACCATGAGGTCGAAGGAATTGTCCGTAGAGCTCCGAGACAGGATTGAAGGGTACCAAAACGTTTCTGCAGCATTGAAGGTCCCCAAGAACACAGTGGCCTCCATCATTCTTAAATGGAAGAAGTTTGGAACCACCAAGACTCTTCCTAGAGCTGGCTGCCCAGCCAAACTGAGCAATCGGTGGAGAAGGGCCTTGGTCAGGGAGATGGGAGAACCTTCCAGAAGAACAACCATCTCTGCAACGCTCTACCAATAAGGCCTTTATGGTAGAGTGGCCAGGCTGAAGCCACTCCTCAGTAAAAGGGACTTGACAGCCCGCTTGGAGTTTGCCAAAAGGCACCTAAAGGACTCAGACCATGATAAACAAGATTCTCTGGTCTGATGAATACAAGATTGAACTCTTTGGCCTGAATGCCAAGCATGACATCTGGAGGAAACCTGGCACCATCCCTACGGTGAAGCATGGTGGTGGCAGCATCATGCTGTGGGGATGTTTTTCAGCGGCAGGGATTGGGAGACTAGTCAGGATCGAGGGAAAGATGAACGGAGCAAAGTACAGAGAGATCCTTGATGAAAACCTGCTGCAGAGCGCTCAGGACCTCAGACTGGGGCGAAGGTTCATCTTCCAACAGGACAACGACCCTAAGCACACAGCCAAGACAATGCAGGAGTGGCTTCGGGACAAGTCTGAATGTCTTTGAGTGGCCCAGCCAGAGCCCTGACTTGAACCCGATCGAACATCTCTGGAGAGACCTGAAAATAGCTGTGCAGCGACGCTCCCCATCCAACCTGACAGAGCTTGACAGGATCTGCAGAGAAGAACGGGAGAAACTCCCCAAATACAGGTGTGCCAAGCTTGTAGCATCATACCCAAGAAGACTGGAGGCTGTAATCGCTGCCAAAGGTATTTCAACAAAGTACTGAGTAAAGGGTCTGAATACTTACGTAAATGTGATATTTCTGTTTATTTTTATTTTTTATAAATTTTCAAAAATTACTAAAAACCTGTTTTTGCTTTGTCATTATGGGATATTGTGTGTAGATTCATGAGGAAAAAAACAATTTAATCAATTTTAGAATAAGTCTGTAACGTAAAAACTATTTTAATGTGGAAAAAGTCAAGGTGTCTGAATACTTTCCGAATGCACTATATTGCTGTGGAAGCTGCATGTATTTTTGACACACCCGTTTCTGAACATGGCCATATTGGGCTTGGAAATTATCTGCTTTAGTTTGCTTCCTGAAACTCTGCCATGGACTGTATGGGATCCAATTGGAGTTTCAAGAACAGCTCAGCAGATGTGGTTTGATACCACCATTATGACGCAGGGTCATGAAGACATCCCAAATGACTTTAGGCTGCATGTATTTCTGACAGCCAGTTCTGGATCCTGGCCATGTTTGGAGAAGGTCACTGGCAGGGGGTAATACTTTTAGACTTGTTTGTCTTAAGATCTGTAAAGCTGAAAAACACAATATCTCCCCATTTGATCCAAGTGTTTATCCTTGTATATGTATTAGATTAATATTACATATAGCTAGCCCTCAAAATGACACACTACATGCTGAAAAGTGAAGACCTCATACCTATACTGTAGAACACAGAGAGATCCGATACAGGCCAGCACATTATTTTGACCTTATTAGTCGCCATTAGGTCCTCACATTGCTGATACCATAATAGATTTACAGCGAGACATATGACCTGGAAAATAAGATCTGAATTAACCGAGCCAAGCTTGTTGGTTTTGTGGATCCTTGCCACAGCATGTGACATTTCACACCCAGATTTAGATTTTTGCTGTGTGTGACATTTTAATGGATTGAATCATGTAAAAAAAAATGCTGACGTGAGCCAAGGCACTGGGGTGTCTCAGGCCAACCCCTTTGCGGGTCGTTTTACAGAGCAAAATGTATTGGATCAACAGTTACTATCCAATCCCACCAAGGCCCTGCTAAAATACAAATGTACAATAACAGTTTTATAATGACAGTTTACTCAACTGCTTAATAACATTGGACAGTTAATAACAGTATATCAGGGGCCTGCAACCCCTGTTCTGGACAGCCCATCCACATGGTGTGCAGGCTTTTATTCCACCCCAGCTCTAACACAGCGGGTTCAGCTAAATCAAATTATCATAACCTTCATTTACTTGAAATCAGGTTGGGATTCCTATGAGTTGGGAGCCATCAGCCAATTAAGAAGAATAGAATTGACTACTCTAAAATGGAGATAGCTTCAATGGCACTGCCCATGGTGTCAAAGACACTATAATGGCACAGATACAAATATGAGTCTATCTGTTGTACACACGATTATCTGCCCTCTCATTGGCTAAAATGGTCCCACCTAATCTCGCCTCCTCCCGCCTGCCTTCCATCTTTGAGGACATGTATTTCCATTGTTAGAGCGGTCACTCGAATATCTTGTCAATATAATATACAATCTTTGGCAAAACAACTTGTTGTGAAGGGTCATGCCACTCCTACAGGATTCCCAATTGCTCCTAATTACCCTAGGCCACGCCCCTTCCCTCCACACCTGTTTCCTCTCCCTAATTACCTCTCCTCTGCCTTTTACACCCCTTTCATTTCCCATATAAGAAGCATGCTTTTAAAAAAGGATATGTATATATATGTATGTATATGTATTATATGTATGTATATATATATATATATATATATATATATATATATATATATATATATATATATATATTTTGCGAGAGAGAAAAACATATGGGGGATTGGAAGTGATGCAGACAATTACATTGATGGAAGTTACAATCTATCTGCAATATTAAAGCTGATCTACCCCCCAAAATGAAATTAAAAGAAAAAAAAAAGAAGAAATAAATAAGCATGCTTCTACCTGAGTAATAGTTCATGCTTGGTGATGCCCGATTCTGTCCGTCCGTTGTGTGACATGAGAAAGTAAGGCTGCATTTTCACAGATAGCCCAATTCAGATGTTTTTTTCACTAATTGGTTTTTTGACCAATCAGATCAAGTATTTTGCCAATAATTCGGCAAAAGATCAGAAGTGGGCTTCCTGTGTAAATGCAGCATAAGTTCCTTTATATTATTCTACATTGTAGCAGTAAATCCGATATATAATGCTGCCTCTAACTTGCCCTATGTTAATCCTTACATTCATGCCCTCAGTTTATGCTAAATGCTATTTCTCCTTTGTTATGTTTATGACATGATAGACAGTAGCCATACTACATCACCCCCTTGGTTTACACAGGAGCAAAGCAGAGCTCCAAAATGCTAAGACATGAGGTTCCCAACACTGGCCTTCCAAATGAATGATAGAAGTACACCCACATACAAAAAATAGCTTTTATTTGTTAATATCACGCTTTTGATGAGCAATGGTTAAGCGCTGATCTTTGATAGGGAAATATTTCATGTACAAAACCACAAATAGCTTGATTCCAATGAGTTGCTACAGGCAAATAGAGAGGTAGGCCAAGTCTTACTGATATGTAGAAGTGGTTCACTGCACTCAGTTAGGATAAATGTCCCACTTGATTTCGCAGCACATCTAATAATGTCCCAACACCAGTTGTACACACGTGATACGTTTCCTTGATAAGTCACACTGCAAAAGGGGAAACTATTGGCCTCACCCACTAAATGACAAGCTAATGTCTCATGGGAAGTGGTTTGTCTAACGTTTTAAAATACAACTTTATGTTTCTGCATTTCCACAACCTAACCTTCCTATCAACCTTTACGAGCCCCAACTCCAACTCCTAAACCTTCATCAACCTCCATTCCAAACCCTCCCCTCATGTGCTCTGTGTTCCTGTTCCACTGTGTGTAATAAATACTCCACCTGGATTCCGAATCTCAATCTCCTCATTGCATTCTGACCAATGAAAACATCCTACCGCAATCAATCCTTTGTTCTATATTGAATTCCTTTATTTTGGGGGATTTGCCTGTATTGAATTATTAGGTATTACTGCACTGTTGGAGCTAGGAACAGAAGCATTTTGCTGCACCTGTGATAACATCTGCAGAATATGTGTTACACGACCAATACAATTTAATTTACAACTAATCATAATCTTCAATTTATCCCTTAATTACCTGAAATCAGGTTCAGTATGTTAGTGCTGGAGTGGAAGAAATACAATTCAGTTCATTCAGGAAGTAAACTGAAATTCCAATTTTTCACAACACTTTTAATTTTATTTAAATTTCAGTTCACTTCCTGAATTGACTTGCAATTACCCCTGATCTGCATTGTGAGGAGACCCATGGATGTAAAGTCAGTTGAGGTCTTTGTGGCCAAATGCACAGTTGTATAGTTGGGTATGAAAGCTTTTACATATTCCTCTGCCACTGATCTAAGGTCAGTTTTATCCCGGAGGGTCACTTCTGCCAAGAGCAAGATTGGAGCTTAGAAAAACATGTCCCTCAAATACTAAAACACAGGTCATAGATCACACAAGATCTTTGCACATTAAAATAACTTTTATGTCATAAACATTTAGTCTGCATGGTGCGAATGTTCTCTCCACCCACAAACACGTCAAGTAAATATATTGTCTAATAACAGTGGCATCGGTGCCAGAATAAGGCTGTGTTGGCAGATATACCAAACAATAAACCTTGGCTGCAGTGAAGACGAGAGCACAGTCCAAGAAATGAAAAGGCCTTGATGGGGTCCTTCCAGATGGTCAGCCCCCTGCTCAACTACTGCATCCGTCAGCTCCCCCCTATGGGGCTTCTTGTACTGATGTGCTGGGTGGACACCGGGCATAAAGAATGAATCAATATCAATACATAATAGTAGATAAGGTTATCCAATCAATAACAATAACCCTCGAGAGGTAACAAATAAATAAATACAAATAAATGAAACGGAAGGCGTTTAAACAAAGAGAAGAGTCAGGTGTGAGAGATATAGGCCTACACAATCTATACATACATGCACTTTGCTGTATGTCTGGAGCTAAATATTTTACATCATCATAGGCTTTACCTAATAAAAAAAACGAAAATACACAATGGAGAAAAAAACATTTCAATTTCTCATGGCACAGCCACATAATGCCAGGGTATATCTGGTGGGCTTTCTCCTCACAGCTCAGCCACATAATGCCAGGGTATATCTGGTGGGCTTTCTCCTGACAGCTCAGCCACATAATTCCAGGGTGTATCTGGTGGGCATTCTCCTCACGGCTCAGCCACATAATTCCAGGGTGTATCTGGTGGGCATTCTCCTCACGGCTCAGCCACATAATTCCAGGGTTTATCTGGTGGGCATTCTCCTCACGGCTCAGCCACATAATTCCAGGGTGTATCTGGTGGGCTTTCTCCTCACGGCTCAGCCACATAATTCCAGGTTGTATCTGGTGGGCTTTCTCCTCACGGCTCAGCCACATAATTCCAGAGTGCTTTTAGGTAGGTTGTACATAATATACACTACATGACCAAAAGTATGTGGACACCTGCTTGTCGAACATCTCAGTCCAAAATCATGGGCATTAATATGAAGTTGGTCCCCCCTTTTTCTGCTATAACAGCCTCCACTCTTCTGGGAAGGCTTTCCACTAGATGTTGGAACATTGCTGTGGGGACTTGCTTCCATTCAGCCACAAGAGCATTAGTGAGGTCAGGCACTGATGTTGGGCGATTAGGCCTGGCTCGCAGTCGGCGTTCCAATTCATCTCAAAGGTGTTCGATGTGGTTGAGGTCAGGGCTCTGTGCAGGCCAGTCAAGTTCTTCCACACCGATCTCGACAAACCATTTCTGTATGGACCTCACTTTATGCATGGGGCATTGTCATGCTGAAACAGGAAAGGGCCTTCCCCAAAGTGTTCCCACAAAGTTGGAAGCACAGAATAGTCTAGAATGTCATTGTATGCTGTAGCATTAAGATTTCCCTTCACTGGAACTAAGGGGCCTAGCCCAAACTTCGAAAAACAGCCCTAGACCATTATTCCTCCACCACCAAACTTTACAGTTGGCACTATGCATTCGGGCAGGTAGCGTTCTCTTGGCATCCACCAAACCCAGATTTGTTAGTCGGACTGCCAGATGGTGAAGCGTGATTCATCACTCCAGAGAACATGTTTCCACTGCTCCAGAGTCCAATGGCTGCGAGCTTTAAAACAGTTTAAAGTGCATCAGAGAGCTTAAAGGAGCAGGTTTAAAAACGTGCAATATTTGGTCAACAGCCCTCCAATCTGGGATTTAAAATCATCAATCAGAATAAAATGATCCAGCTTTAAATCCTTTTGTAAAATGTTCCACAATGATGGGGCAGCAAAGCTAAATGCACTCCTACCAAACTCTGTTCTTGTGTTGGGAACATTATATAAAATCACTTCCTACCAAACTCTGTTCTTGTTTTGGGAACATTATATATTATCACTTCCCACCAAACTCTGTTCTTATGTTGGGAACATTATATAAAATCACTTCCTACCAAACTCTGTTCTTGTGTTGGGAACATTATCTAAAATCACTTCCCACCAAACTCTGTTCTTATGTTGGGAACATTATATAAAATCACTTCCTACCAAACTCTGTTCTTATGTTGGGAACATTATATAAAATCACTTCCTACCAAACTCTGTTTTTGTGTTGGGAACATTAAATTCTTCCTCAAAATACACCACATTTCTGTTACCTGAAAACAAACTTGCAAACCCCTTCTTCCACTCATTAAGTACCTGTGTGATGTCACAGTTCAACCCCCCTGCCCTTCATTAAGTACCTGTGTGATATCAGAGTTCAACTCCCCCTCCCCTTCATTAAGTACCTGTGTGATATCACAGTTCAACCCCCCTGCTCTTCATTAAGTACCTGTGTGATATCAGAGTTCAACCCCCCCTGCTCTTCATTAAGTACCTGTGTGATATCACAGTTCAACCCCCCTGCTCTTCATTAAGTACCTGTGTGATATCAGAGTTCAACCCCCCTGCCCTTCATTAAGTACCTGTGTGATATCAGAGTTCAACCCCCCCTGTCCTTCATTAAGTACCTGTGTGATATCAGAGTTCAACCCCTCCTGCTCTTCCCGGACGTCCAATGGAATTTTGTTCCTAACTTATTAGGTTCTAGAACTGTAGAGTATGTCTTATCTGTATCTGCTCAAGGTGTAATAACTACCCTGTCTGATATCTGTGTTAGAATAGGCAGTCTTTTATAAAACACATGCTGTTTCTTCTTAAATTCCTTTCTAAGATGGCCTCTTGTATTCCTATCTTTACACTGTATAAATAAGTGCTCCGCTCTGTGCATTACAGACCATAGATCCCTTAACTCATCATTCCAATAAGGCCTGTTCGGCTTGTAAACTTTCCTGACTTGGGGGTGTATTCTTTATTCCGATTTTTTTTCTCCCATTTCAAAATAAATGATATCACAAAATGTTTCATACCACACGTCTAAATCAAATTGTGTCTCTCGACATCCAAGCAGAGTTTCGATGAGTTCTAACAGTGTTCTGTGTGCCATTTCAGAGCATTGAAAATAATTTGGCACATTTATTTTCGTACATTTAGCCCTTTGCAGGGTATGTATATTTTGCCCTGAGTGATGCTCAGTAATGGTAAAGGTCATCGTTGAAGCTAGCTCAGCTGCTAAGCGGTTAACGTTAGAGTGTAATAAAAGTTTGAGGCAGTTATATCACTGTCAGCAATATGAGTGGATAAGATTATTGAAATACTGGTATGTTGCTATGTAAGTCATAAGAATCCTACTGGACCGTTTTAGCCAACTGAAATGTGAGACAAATAAAAGCACCTCCAGCATCTTCAATAGATCATGGGTCATTCCACGAAATGAGTCCCTTTTGGGTAGTGAAACTTGGTGAAAGAAAACATTTTATTTCACATAAGTTTAACATTCCGTCATAGAGAACAGATGTTCAACTTAATAAAACACATGTTTAACCATCTCAAGAGGTTAAATAAAAAAAAATACTATAGTAAGTGCATATTAAGTGCCAAATAACATAACAGGGTGGAATGTAACAGGGTTGATGTTTTAATAATAATAATAATAATAATAATAATAATAATATAATAATAATAATAATAATAATAATAATAATAATAATAATAATAATAATAATAATAATATGCCATTTAGCAGACGCTTTTATCCAAAGCGACTTACAGTCATGCGTGCATACATTTTTTGTGTATGGGTGGTCCCGGGGATCGAACCCACTACCTTGGCGTTACAAGCGCCGTGCTCTACCAGCTGAGCTACAGAGGACTTCATCTGAAGTCAGCCATCAATCCCCTCGTGACAGGGGGTATGGAAGCTTGTTGTGTGCAACAGGGAAGGGCAATTGAATGCAAGCATCACAAAAAAATTTAAATTGTTATAACATTTCTAGCCTGTCTATCTATGGGTAAAAGGGTTGACATGTTATTCTCGACATGCTCAGTTTTCCATCACAAAATACCAGAAAATGGCCAAAAAGAGTAGAACCAGCTCACCTGCTTTTACATCAAGATTTGACTATTAGATATTAAAGTCCAGGTGTGCATAATAATGGGGCGCAGGTGTTGCGTAATGAAGGGTTGCCAGCACTGGTGGACGGCGCACTGGAGGCTCACGTGGGCATCGGTCCAAACCTGTTCTGCGCGCCTGAACCACTCGTCCACCGCAGGAGCTTCGGCCTGGACATATGAGACTAGGGACGCTGAGGCATGGGAAGGGGAAGGAGTTTCCCTGCTGGAGCGTGCCGGGGAGATGAAGTTTGGGCACATACGGAACCGGAGTTGACGTAGTGACCGACGTCCTGCGCCAAGGTGGGCCAACAGTACTTTACAGAGATGGATTGAATAGTGCGGGTGATACCTGGATGTCCAGCGATAACAGTTGTGTGCGCCCAGGTCAACAGCCGATCCCTTATCCCAGTGGAAACCCATATGGGAAGGCTTTCCACTAGATGTTGGAACATTGCTGAGGGGACTTGCTTCCATTCAGCCACAAGAGCATTACTGAGGTCGGGCACTGATGTTGGGCGATTAGCCCTGGCTTGCAGTCGGAGTTCCAATTCATCAGGTGTTTGATGGGGTTGAGGTCAGGGTTCTGTGAAGGCCAGTCAAGTTCTTCCACACCAATCTCAATAAACCATTTCTGTATGAACCTTGCTTTGTGCACGGGGGCATTGTCATGCTGAAACAGGAAAGGGCCTTCCCCAAACTGTTACCAGAAAGTTGGAAGCACAGAATCATATAAAATGTCATTGTATGCTGTAGCGTTAAGATGTCCCTACACTGGAACTAAGGGGCCTAGCCGAACCATGAAAAAGAGCCCCAGACCATCATTCCTCCTACACCAAACTTTACAGTTGCCACTATGTATTCGGGCAGGTAGCGTTCCGCCAAACCCAGATTTGTCCGTCGGACTACCAGATGGTGAAGCGTGATTCATCACTCCAAAGAACGCGTTTCCAATGCTCCAGAGTCCAATCGTGGTGAGCTTTAGACCATTCCAGCCGACGCTTGGCATTAGGCATGGTGATCTTAGGCTTGTGTGTGACTGCTCTGCCATGGAAACCCATTTCATGAAGCTCCCGACAAACAGTTATTGTGCTGACGTTGCTTCCAGAGACAGTTTGGAACTCGGTAGTGAGTGTTGCAACCGAGGACAGACGATTTTTACGCGCTACGCGCTTCAGCACTCGGCGGTCACGTTCTGTGAGCTTGTGTGGCCTACCACTTTGCGGCTGAGCCGTTGTTGCTTCTAGACGTTTCCATTTCACAATAACAGCCCTTACAGTTGACCGGGGCAACTCTAGCAGGGCAGAAATTTGACGAACTGACTTGTTGGAAAGGTAGATTCCTATGAGGGTGCCACGGTGAAAGTCACTGAGCTCTTCAGTAAGGCCATTCTACTGCCAATGTGTGTCTATGGAGATTGCAATGCTGTGTGCTCGATTTTATACCCCTGTCAGCAACGGGTGTGGCTTAAATAGCTGAATCCACTAATTTGAAGGGGTGTCCACATACTTCTGTATATACAGTGCATTCGGAAGGTATTCAGACCCCTTCCCCTTTTCCACATTTTGTTACGTTTAAGCCTTATTCTAAAATTGATAACATTTTTTAAAATCCTCATCAATATACACGCAATACCCCATAATGACAAAAAGAAAACAGTTTTTTAGAAATGTTTGCAAATGTATTACAAATAGAAAACAGAAATGCCTTTTTACATAAGTATTCAGACCCTTTGCTATGAGACTCGAAATTGAGCTCCGGTGCACCCTGTTTCCATTGATCATCCTTCAGATGTTTCTACAACTTGAATGGAGTCCACCTGTGGTAAATTCAATTGATTAGACATGATTTGGAAATGCACACACCCGTCAATATAAGGTCCCTCAGTTGACAGTGCATGTCAGAGCAAAAACCAAGCCATCAGGTCAATGGAATTGTCCGTAGAGCTCCGAGACAAGATTGTGTCGAGATCTGGGGAAGGGTACCAAAAAATGTCTGCAGCATTGAAGGTCCCCAAAAACACAGCGGCCTCCATCATTCTTAAATGGAACAAGTTTGGAACCACCCAGCCAAACTGAGCAATCAGGGAGGTGACTAAGAACCCGATCGTCACTCTGACAGAGCTCCAGAGTTCCTCTGTGGAGATGGGAGAACCTTCCAGAAGGACAACCATCTCTGCAGCACTCCACCAATCAGGCCTTTATGGTAGAGTGGCCAGACGGAAGCCACTCCTCAGTAAAAAGGCACATGACAGCCCGCTTTCTTTGCCAAAAGGCAACTAAAGGACTCTCAGACCATGAGGAATAAGATTCTCTGGTCTTATGAAACCAAAATTGAACTCTTTAGCCTGAATGCCAAGCATGACGTCTGGAGGAAACCTGGCACCATCCCTACGGTGAAGCATGGTGGTGGCAGCATCATGCTGTGGGGATGTTTTTTAGCGGCAGGGACTGGGAGACTGATCCGGATTGAGGGAAAGATGAACAGAGCAAAGTACAGAGAGATCCTTGATGAAAACCTGCTCCAGAGCACTCAGGACCTCAGACTGGGGCCAAGGTTAACCTTCAAACAGGACAACGACCCTAAGCACACAGCCAAGACAACGCAGGAGAGGCTTCGGGACAGTGGCCCAGCCAGAGCCCGGACTTGAACCCGATCGAACATCTCTGGAGAGACCTGAAAATAGCTGTGCAGCGACGCTCCCCATCCAACATGACAGAGCTTGAGGGGAATGGGAGAAACTCCCCAAATACAGGTGTGCCAACCATGTAGTGTCATACCCAAGAAGTTTCAAGGCTGTAATCGCTGCCAAAGGTGCTTCAACAAAGTACTGATTCAAGGTTCTGATTACTTACAGTACCAGTCAAAAGTTTGGACACACCTACTCATTCAAGGGTTTTTCTTTATGTTTTACATTGTAGAATAATAGTGGAGACATCAAAACTATGAAATAACACATTTGGAATCATGTAGTTACTAAAAAACAGTTAAACAAATCAATACATATTTTATATTTGAGATTCTTCAAAGTAGCCACCCTTTGCCTTAATGACAGCTTTGCACACTCTTGGCATTCTCTCAACCAGCTTCACCTGGAATGCCTTTCCAACAGTCTTGAAGGAGTTCCCACATATGCTGAGCACTTGTTGGCTGCATTTCCTTCACTCTGCGGTCCAACTCATCCCAAACCATCTAAATTGGGTTGAAGTCGGGTGATTGTGGAGGCCAGGTCCTGATGCAGCACTCCATCACTCTGCTTCTTGGTCAAATAGCCCTTACACTTCCTGGAGGTGTGTTGGGTCATTGTCCTGTTGAAAAACAAATGATAGTCCCACTAAGTGCAAACCAGATGGGATGGCGTATCGCTGCAGAATGCTGTGGTAGCCATGCTGGTTAAGTGTGCCTTGAATTCTAAATAAATCACTGACAGTGTCACCAGCAAAGCACCCCCACACCATCACACCTCCTCCTCCATGCTTCACGGTGGGAACCACACATACGAAGGTCATCCGTTCACCTACTCTGCGTCTCACAAATGCACGATGGCTGGATCTAAAACTCTCAAATTTGGACTCATCAGACCAAAGGACAGATTTCAACTGGTCTAATGTCCATTGCTCGTGTTTCTTGGCCCAAGCAAGTCTCTTCTTCTTATTGGTGTCCTTTAGTAGTGGTGTCTTTGCAGCAATTCGACCATGAAGGCCTGATTCACGCAGTCTCCTCTGAAAAGTTGATGTTGAGATGTGTCTGTTACTTGAACTCCGTGAAACATTTATTGAGGCTGGTAACTCTAATAAACTTATCCTCTGCAGCATTGTTAACTCTGGGTCTTCCTTTCCTGTGGCGGTCCTCATGAGAGCCAGTTTCATCATAACGCTTGAGGGTTTTGCGACTGCACTTGAAGAAAATTTAAAAGTTCTTGAAATTTTCCAGATTGAACTACCTTCATGTCTTAAAGTAATGATGGACTGTCGTTTCTCTTTGCTTATTTGAGCTGTTCTTGCCTTAAAATGAACTTGGTATTTTACCAAATAGGGCTATCTTCTGTATACCTCCCCTACCTTGTCACAACACAACTGATTGGCTCAAACGCATTAAGAAGGAAATAAATTCCACAAATGAACTTGTAGCAAGGCACACCTGTTAATTGAAATGCATTCCAGGTGACTACCTCATGAAGCTGGTTGAGAGAATGCCAAGAATGTGCAAAGCTGTCATGAAGGCAAAGGGTGGCTACTTTGAAGAATCTAAAATCTAAAATATATTTTGATTTGTTTAACACTTTTTTTTTGTTAATAGATGATTCCATATGTGTTATTTCATAGTTTTGATGTCTTCACTATTATTCTACAATGTAGAAAATAGGAAAAATATAGAAAAACCCTTGAATGAGTAGGTGTGTCCAAACTTTTGACTGGTACTGTATATATGAAGATGTTGTTAAAGATGAATGCTACTAAAGTTGAACTAAATAAGGCTAGATTAAATTTCATGAAAACTATTTTAGTGGTAGTGGGGCAACATGGACTCACCCCATTACAGTATTTGAGGGTCAGTGGTAGTAACATTGGAATACATTTGATAAATCAAGCATTTTTGATATTGTCATAAATATTAGTAATGACATCTCTAATTTACGTAAATTCAGTGAAAATCAAGTCGGAGACAAATATGACATTAAAAAGTAATGTAATGGGAGTGTGTAGCTCCTGGAAGTGGGAGGTTCTAGTGAGAGACAGACACACAAGTCTGGGGGAGGTCTCTCATCCAATTCATGTCCTTCCCCAGAGTGGTCCATAATTAACTTCTGCTTGGTTAGCACTTCCAACCAGATATAAGGAGGCTGGGGCCCCAGCATCCATAAGTCAGATACCTTCTTCCTCTGTGGTAAGACCTCTCCACCTCCTTAGATTTTTACATTTGTCTCATCTTTGCACTCAGCATCTGAGGCAGTAGCTAACTGCACTGTTTGAATTGACTTCTGCATGTCTCTTGTAAGATTTTATTAAAAAAGATATAGTTGTTGTATTATGTGTTTTACTTTAAATGTGTTTTATTTCAAATCTGTAACTTTCATTTACAGTCAAAAGTGGTGCTCCTGCACTTGAAAGGGTGGTCTAGAACGTAACTGGGTTTTTAGGGGTATTTATTTGAATTCCTGACAGAATGTGTATTAAAGTGAGTTGCCACTAGGGAAATGAAAGTTATCAGTTGCACCTGTAGTTAAATTTGACATGGCTGTAATGATTTAGTTGAATGTTTTCTAGCCCTTCGGGGGCTAAATGATAAGGCTTTAGACTTGTGTGTTTTCACAACACCCTAATGTTTCACAGGGTCCTCCAAGAAGTACACATTCATCTGTAGAAGGTGAAAAAGAAGGTGAGACATGGTTTGAGTCTTCACATAAAAAGTGATGAGAATATTCTGAGAGATACCGCTCATCTAACTCTGTTGACTGGAGAGGAAGTACCACAGAGTCAATCATGTTTCTTGTTTCATCTCTTTCCTAGTGATCCGTCACCATGAGTACGGATGCTGAGATGCAAATCTACGGCAAGGCTGCCATATACCTCCGCAAGTCTGAGAAGGAGCGGATGGAGGCACAAGCCACGCCCTTTGATTCAAAGAACTCCTGCTATGTGGCAGACAAGGCGGAGCTGTACCTTAAGGGTCTGATCACTGCCAGGGCAGACGGGAAGTGTACTGTAACAGTCACCAAACCTGACGGCACTAAGGAGGTAAGCCTGATCTGAAAAGTATTCAAATTCAAGTTTGTGCAATTACTCTATTTCATTACACTAATTCTTGAAAAATGTACTAAATGCAACAATGAAAAAATACAAATGTTTGTTGTAAGTAGAACACAACCTTCAAGCACATCATTTTTATCTCTGTTATTTAAAAATGGCATTGATTTTTTGTTATTGACTAGTCAAAAATCACCAGTTATTTGTCAGTGGGTGATAAAGTAGTTGGATTAAATGTGGATATGCATTTTTTAAATGATTCAACTTGTATTTAATGAGCAAAAAGCATTCAGTCATGTCCACTTTGATCTGTGTGTAATCTAGATTTCTGACTGTTTCAGGAAGGAAAAGAGTTCAAAGATGCAGACATCTACGAGATGAACCCCCCTAAGTATGACAAGATTGAGGACATGGCCATGATGACCTACCTGAATGAAGCCTCTGTGTTGTATAACCTCAAAGAGCGTTATGCAGCATGGATGATCTATGTAAGAAACCTGCACATACATACACACACATACATGAACATAATAAATTCACACATACAGTACTACACATAAATTAATGATAGAACCCAAAACATATCGATACTGTAGACCCACATCAGTTCCCGATTGGTGCAGTGGTCTAAGGCACTGCATCGCAGTGCTAGCTGTGTCACTAGAGATCCTGGTTCGAATCCAGGCTCTGTCGCGACCGGGAGACCCATGGGGCGGTGCACAATTCGTCCAGGGTAGGGGAGGGAATGGCCGGCAGGGATGTAGAGCATGGCGTTTGCAACGCCAGGGTTGTGGGTTCCATTCCCACGGGGGGCCAGTATGAAAAAAATTAAAAAGATAATGTATGCACTCACTAACTGTAAGTCACTCTGGATAAGAGCGTCTGCTAAATGATTAAAATGTAAATATACCAAAGTACACTCACATTAATCCAGATAAAAGTCCATCTGACTTTATTAATCCCCTAATTTAATTTAATCACTTTCATCCAGACCTACTCTGGGCTCTTCTGTGCCACGGTGAACCCCTACAAGTGGCTCCCTGTGTACGATGAAGATGTTGTCAACGCCTACAGAGGGAAGAAGAGAATGGAGGCTCCACCCCATATCTTCTCCGTCTCTGACAACGCCTTTCAGTTCATGATGATTGGTACGAGCTCACATAGATGGATGGTTGGATCAGTCAATCTCATTTATTTATAAAGCCCTTTTTAAATCAGCAGATGTCACAAAATGCTTATACAAAAACCCAGCCTAAAACCCCAAACAGCAAGCAATGCAGATGTAGAAGCACGGTTGCTAGGAAAAACTCCCTAGAAAGGCAGGAACCAAGGAAGAATCCTAGAGAAAAACCAGGCTCTGACGGGTGGCCAGTCCTCTTCTGGCTGTGCAGGGTGGAGATTATAAGGCCAGATCGTTCTTCAAGATGTTCAAATGTTTGTAGATGACCAGCAGGGTCAAATAATAATCACAGTGGTTGTAGAGGAGGGTGCAACAGGTCGGCACCTCAGGAGTAAATGTCAGTTGGCTTTTCATAGCCGAGCATTCAGAGGTCGAGACAGCAGGTGCGGTAGACAGAGAGAGAGAGAGAGAGAGAGAGAGAGAGAGAGAGAGAGCGAGAGAGAGAGAGAGAGAGAGAGAGAGAGAGAGAGAGAGAGAATACTTCAGTCCACACAAGACACCAGATAAGACAGACTGGCCCTAGTTTTCAGTAAAGATTTAACGGTCAAGACCGAGTCAGTGTCTCTCACATGGCTAGACAGACCAATCCATAAAAGTTTACATAAGTGCTGATGGATGGATGAATGGATGGATGGATGGATGGATGGATGGATGGATGGATGGATGGATGGATGGATGGATGGAGGGATAGATAGATAGATAGATAATGTTCTAAAATGAAATTCATGATGATGCTATTAATTAAATAATGTCCCCATAATGTTGCTTGAGTATGATAACCAATATGTTTTTTGGTTCCAGATAAGGAGAACCAGTCTGTCCTGATTACGTAAGTTGTTTACTAAAATGTCACTTGAGAAAGTGTTTGTATTGTAATATGTTGGGTCTCTTCGTGTGATGAAATATATGACATTATGAATGGATTAGAGCATTAGGCTATGTGTAATAATGAGTTGATGAGTGGGAATATTTGTTAATTATTTTCTTATGTTAGAAAACAGGTCAACAGTGTATTTTCAATGGTATTTCTTAATGAAACCAATTTGTCACTCAAACATGTAACTAAAACCCCTGTCATATAAACCAGTGGAGAATCCGGTGCAGGAAAGACTGTCAACACCAAGCGTGTCATCCAGTACTTTGCCACCATTGCAGTGTCTGGTGCCAAGAAGGAAGTAGACCCCAACAAAATGCAGGTAGGTTGTGCTCATGATTGGCTTTTTAACACATTTTAGTTTGGTTTTATGTGGAACAATAAATTCCAGTGGTGAATCATGTTTCAAGAAAAGTGTTCAAGCAATCGAGAAAAACTAATTTTATCACCTTACCAGCTTCTGAGCAATTTGTGTTTGTCTCAATCAGGGGTCTCTTGAGGATCAGATCATTGCAGCTAACCCTCTGCTGGAGGCTTACGGTAATGCCAAGACAGTGAGGAACGACAACTCGTCTCGCTTTGTAAGTATGAAGGGCATACTGTGGAAGTGACCTTATATTGGACAAATGTAATTCAGTAGTTCCCTACTGTTATGCAGATGTAGGATCTTATTTTGATCACTCTGTTAGATGTTAGATGTATTTGTTGACCTATTTCTAACCCCCATGCACTTCTATAGGGTAAATTCATCAGGATTCACTTCCAAGGTGGTAAACTGGCTAAAGCTGACATTGAGACCTGTGAGTTGGTTTTGATTGTTTCTCAATGCTTTCCTAAATTCACACAGATTCTTTGTTGGAGATCATATCATAAAATGGTATCTAATATTTCAATCTCTCTCTCTTTCTCTCTCTCTCTCTCTCTCTCTCTCTCTCTCTCTCTCTCTCTCTCTCTCTCTCTCTCTCTCTCTCTCTCTCTCTCTCTCTCTCTCACTATGTCTCTCACTTTGTCTCTCACTCTTTCTCTCATTCACTCACTCACTCACTCACTCACTCACTCACTCACTCACTCACTCACTCACTCACTCACTCACTCACTCACTCACTCTTTCTCCCTCAGACCTGCTGGAGAAGTCCAGAGTGTCCTTCCAGCTGCCCGATGAGAGAGGCTACCACATCTTCTTCCAGATGATGACAGGCCACAAACCTGAGATAGTTGGTACGAAAAGAAGAGGTTCATGGGAAATTCTTCCCACCCCCATCCATGGAACTTATTAAAACTATTCATAGTCTACACTAATAATACTATTACAATGAGTACATCCAAGGTAACAAGGCATCTAGACATGGGTCAGGTCTTTGAGAAATATATATCAAGTAATGCACTATGATGCACTAGTCCACAAGTCTCAGTCCCCACTTTTGATGCTATTTATTAAATACTACATGTATCCTTGAGTCCATCTATTGAGTAAAGGAGGGAGAGATACTGTAAAGGTAGGATGGCAGAATTCTAAGAGATTTAACTGACAAGCTGTTCTCTGTTGTCCACAGAAATGGCGCTCATCACCACCAACCCCTACGACTTCCCCATGTGCAGCCAGGGTCAGATCGCTGTGGCCAGCATCAACGACAAGGAAGAGCTGGATGCCACAGATGTGAGTCCAACAAAGGGTTAACCAAACTCTAGATATGGAATTTATAGGACCACCATACACGCTGACTGCACTTGGAAAATCCAACATGTATTTGTTGGTTTGATTCTAAATGCCTTGTGTTAGTTAGGCATGTGGCTCAAGGCAATCTTCATGACTTCACACTTAGCCTTGAGGCACAAACATGTACGACATCCACAAGAGAGAGCGCCACTAAGTACCCTGTGGAACTTTGTAAAACTCCTTTTGTGCTGCCATCTACTAGTGTGATGGTCAAGAGTCAAATCTATCCATCCCATTCATTCTGGAAGGAGCAGCACAGAACTGCAGTGTAACTGAGCAAACTACAGTTCAGTTCATTACTGTTGTACTTCCTCTTTAATGCCAGGATGCCATTACAATCCTGGGCTTCACTAATGATGAGAAGCTTGGCATCTATAAGCTGACAGGAGCTGTAGTGCACCATGGCAACATGAAATTCAAGCAGAAGCAGCGTGAGGAGCAGGCCGAGCCAGACGGCACAGAGGGTGAGTCCCACTCATAGATATACAATATGTAAAGCATTAGTCCCATTCCCAGTCCCAAACATAGAAATAGAACATGTAAGACAGACAGTGACACATGAAAGTCAGGCAGGAGATCATTTCTAGAGAACAAATTCCAAGCTCCAGAAATTATGGATGTGGGTGAATCAAAACCTAACTCACAAAGAAGTTAGCCAAACTATTTTGTCAGTGTGACATCAGAAACAAGTGATCTTGTGTGCCTGAGTCTGTTGTTGTTGGTTCTCTCTCCAGTGGCTGATAAAATTGCCTACCTGCTGGGCCTGAACTCAGCTGAGATGTTGAAGGCGCTGTGCTACCCCAGAGTGAAGGTCGGCAACGAGTATGTGACCAAGGGACAGACTGTGGCTCAGGTAAGGCGGCCAAACACAGCATCTACCATTTTCTGAGCACTGGAATGTTCGTGGGGGACGAGTGCTTTGCTTTTTTTGAATAGTGATGTTGTTCTTCCCAAGCTCTTATCACCTTATCACTAGACATGGTCAATATCTCATGTATTAATTTGAGGTATTATTATTACAGGTTAATAACTCAGTCAGTGCTCTGGCCAAGTCTATCTATGAGAGGATGTTCTTGTGGATGGTCATCCGTATCAACGAGATGCTGGACACCAAGAATCCAAGGCAGTTCTATATCGGTGTGCTCGATATTGCCGGGTTTGAGATCTTTGATGTGAGTATGAGACCAGAACAAAACAATTAGTTGTGATTGAGATGGATTACAGAATTGTATGATGAAATTATCCCTTTGAAAACTCCATCAACAGTACAACAGCATGGAGCAGCTGTGCATCAACTTCACCAATGAGAAACTGCAACAGTTTTTCAACCACACCATGTTCGTCCTGGAGCAAGAGGAGTACAAGAAGGAGGGAATCGTCTGGGCCTTCATAGACTTCGGCATGGATTTGGCTGCCTGCATTGAGCTTATTGAGAAGGTAAACTGTCTGTGAGGATTATATTGGACCACAACAGCAAAGCTCATAGGGATCGATGTATGACATATTATCTCAGTGGTACAACGTATCTGACTGTTGAGAACTCAATATGTTTCCTATTATGTGCCTCTAAATGAATATAATCCTATAATAGCATTTTTTACTAAACTAATAAATGTGATCCTAAATGTAAATATCACTAACTTGATATACATCTCTTTTCATAAAGCCATTGGGCATCTTCTCCATCCTTGAAGAGGAGTGCATGTTCCCCAAGTCTTCAGACACTACCTTCAAGGACAAGCTGTACTCCCAGCATCTTGGGAAAACACAGGCGTTTGAGAAGCCCAAGCCTGCCAAAGGCAAGGCAGAGGCCCACTTCTCCCTGGTGCACTACGCCGGTACTGTGGACTACAACATCACTGGCTGGCTGGAGAAGAACAAGGACCCCCTGAACGACTCAGTTTGTCAGTTATATGGGAAGTCTGGAGTCAAAATTCTGGCTGCCCTGTATCCCGCTGCCCCACCAGAGGGTAAGGCAACACGTCAAAATATTTAATTAAGCACTAGCTACAACTCAGACCCACATTTTCTTTAAAGTCTTTGAATGTATCACAATTTCTCAGGGTGTTTTCACCGGGTTAATTTATTCATACACTCGGTTAATTCAATCATACAATAAGTGCTATTTTACATAATCTCATTGGCAGCATTTGCCTCTAGATAAGTGTGAAGTTAACCAGAGATTCTCTGGTTTATAATTGGTATGCTTGCTGAAGACAAGACCACTCTAGATTTTCTTACATACTCTTATTATTATTCTATTTATTCCACCTGCTCTAGGAAATGTACTTTTCTAGTTATCTTTCACTTTTCCCCATTTTAACAGATAAAGCCAAGAAAGGAGGCAAGAAGAAGGGTGGTTCCATGCAGACTGTGTCCTCCCAGTTCAGGGTGAGCTTTTGAAACGTGTATATTCAGTCCTTCAAAAGGTGCCTTGATTATCATAAATGATGTCTGAGAAAATGGTTTGTAACCCTCTTACAGGAGAACTTACATAAGCTGATGACCAACTTGAGGAGCACTCATCCTCACTTTGTGCGCTGCCTGATCCCCAACGAGTCAAAGACTCCAGGTACCATAAATATTGAGTTAAATATGTCATCTTATCAGTAAAGTATCAGTCACTTTAACAAGCCCATTCTTTAATCTGTTTATGTGTATTAAAAGAGACTTGGTTTGTTTTACCAGGTCTGATGGAGAACTTCCTGGTTATCCACCAGCTTAGGTGTAATGGTGTACTGGAGGGTATCAGGATCTGCAGAAAGGGCTTCCCCAGCAGAATCATCTATGCTGACTTCAAGCAGAGGTACACACACACACACACACACACACACACACACACACACACACACACACACACACACACACACACAGAGAGAAAGATCTGCTCCAAGGGATTCCCCAGCATCAGAATAGGCTTACCTTTTACGTAATATAACCAACCTGTTACAACTTGACATACTTTAAAATGACTCCTCATTCAGGTACAAAGTACTGAATGCCAGTGTCATCCCCGAGGGCCAGTTCATGGACAACAAGAAGGCTTCTGAGAAGCTGCTTGGTTCCATTGATGTGAATCACGAGGATTACAAGTTTGGACACACCAAGGTCAGTCAAATACCCCCAGCAAAAGCTGACAACAAAATACATTTACATTTACATTTTAGTAATTTAGCAGACGCTCTTATCCAGAGCGACTTACAGTTAGTGAGTGCATACATTTTCATACTGGCCCCCCGTGGGAAACAAACCCCACAACCCTGGCGTTGTAAGCGCCATGCTTGTTATTTCTTCTTCATTTAACTAATGGAAAAGGTGGAAAAACATTGTAGTGTTTTTGTCTTCAAAGTCATACAAGTATAGAAGAGAAACTAAACTCATTATCATGTGTATTGTGTTAGAGTGGTATGGCTGCAGGTATCTGTATCCATTATTATTTATCTACAGTGCCATCAGAAAGTATTCACACCCCTTGACTTTTTCCACATTTTGTTGTGTGAAAAGTTGAGATTTATATGGATGTAATTGTGATTTATTGTCAATGATCTACACAAACTATTATAATGTCAAATTGGAAGAAAAATTCTAACATTTATAAAAACAATTATGAAAAATAAAACACTAATATATCTTGATTACATAAATATTCAGCCCCCTGAGCCAATACATGTTAGAATGACTTTTGGCAGCGATTACAGCTGTGAGCCTTTCTGGGTAAGTCTCTAAGAGCTTTCCACACCTGGATTGTACAATATTTGAAAAATGTTCTTAAAAAAATTCTTCAAGCTCTGTCAAGCTGGTTGTTCATTATTGTTAGACAGCCATTTTCAAGTCAAAACTGTAACTTGGCCACTCAGGAACATTCAATGTCGTCTTGGTAACAACTCCAGTGTAGATTTGGCCTTGTGCTTTGGGTCATTGTCCTGCTGAAAGGTGCATTTGTCTCCCAGTGTCTGTTGGAAAGCAGACTGAACCAGGTTTTCCTCTAGGATATTTGCCTGCGCTTAGCTCTACTCCGTTTCTTTTTATCGTAAAAAAACTCCCCAGTTTTTGCCAATGAAAAGCATACCCATAACATGATGCAGCCACCAACATCCAACATCCTTGTGTTGGATTAGCCCCAAACATAACGCGTTCTATTCAGAACATAAAGTTAATTTCTTTGCCACATTTTTTTGCAGTTTTACTTTATTGCCTTATTGCAAACAGGATGCATGTTGTGGAATATACATCTATATAGGCTTTCATTTTTTTCACTCTGTCATTTACGTTAGTGTTGTGGAATAACTACAATTTTGTTGATCCATCCTCAGTTTTCTGCTATCACAGCCATTAAATTCTGTAACTGTTTTAAAGTCACCATTGACCTCATGGTGAAATCCCTGAGCGGTTTCCTTCCTCTCCGGCAACTGAGTTAGGAAGGACGCCTGTATCTTTGTAGTGACTGGGTGTATTGATACACCATCCAAAGTGTAATCAAGAACTTTACCCTACTCAAAGGGATAGTCAATGTCTGATTTATTTATTTTACCCATCTACCTATAGGTGCCTTTCTTAGCGAGGCATTGAAAAACCTCCCTGTGGTTGAATCTGTTTGAAATTCACTGCTCGAATAAGGGACCTTACAGATAATTGTATGTGTGGGGTACAGAGATGAGCTAGGCATTCAAAAATCATGTTAAACACTATTATTGCACACAGAGTGAGTCCATGCAACTTATTATATGACTTGTTAAGCACATTTTTACTCCTGAACTTATTTAGGCTTGCCATAACAAAGGGGTTGAATACTTATTGACTGAAGACATTTCAGCTTTTCATTTCACATTCATTAATTAGTAAAAATGTGTCTAAAAACATAATTCCACTTTGACATTATGGGGTATTGTGTGTAGGCCAGTGACACAAAATCTCAATGTAATTTTAAATTCAGGTTGGAAAAAGTTGAGGGCTGTGAATACTTTCTGAAGGCACTGTACAACTGTACAATAACATACAACTTATAAAACAACCTATCACATGGTTTGTTTGTAAGCATTGCAAAGTGTATGTTGTTCAAATCAATATAATGGTGTTGTTCCCCTCTTTTGATTCAACTCTGTGTATCTGTCACCATCTGTGGTTCCATCGATCATGTTAAAAATTTGTTTCAGGTGTTCTTCAAAGCCGGTCTTCTGGGTGTCCTGGAGGAGATGAGAGATGAGAAGCTGGCCTCTCTGGTCGGCATGGTCCAGGCTCTCAGCCGTGGATTCCTCATGAGGAGAGAGTTTAGCAAGATGATGGAGAGGAGGTGAGGAATAATGGACATCTTGGCAAAGCTTTCTGTCAACCACCTGTATCTAATGCATTATGATAACATGCTGTATATGCTGTGAGTTGTTCAGAATGAGAAAGTACATCTTATAATGCTCTATTAAAGCTTTTGGGTTAATTCATTTATAAAGTCAAAAGATTGATGTAGCAACTAAAGATTTTTATAGCTTCAGTTTGGGGTTTGGCTGTTCAATTGTCATTTACATTTGTGGTATTTAACCATTCATTCTTGAAGAATATAAAATGAATCATGAGCTTAGCATGACCGTCAGTCGTTGCATCTAGACCGCTGTCTGTGAATTTAAGAGGGGTTACACTTCCCTAGCCCCATTCCTCAGCTGTAAACAAACAGTGGCGGGGGTGTTCTGTTTTGTTGTTCTTTGAATCCCAGAATGTAGCTTTAAGCATGTCACTCACCATGCCACCCTATCCTTTCTGTCGACCAGAGAATCCATTTACGCCATCCAGTACAACGTCCGTTCATTCATGAATGTGAAAACCTGGCCATGGATGAAGTTGTACTTCAAGATCAAGCCCCTGCTGCAGAGCGCTGAGACTGAGAAGGAGCTGGCCAACATGAAGGAGAACTATGAGAAGATGAAGACAGACCTGGCCAAGGCTCTGGCGACGAAGAAGCAAATGGAGGAGAAGTTGGTGTCCCTGACGCAGGAGAAGAATGACCTGGCACTCCAAGCCGCATCTGTGAGTGAAAAACAACCCTCATATGGGCACATTTACACACACATGAATACATATGTATGAACACACTGTGAAGTATGTGGCTAACTCACACATTTTTATTGCCCATGTTATATATTTAATGAATTTCTACTGATTTGCTCTGATCTCCTTGACTAAAGTGTATATTTTGATACACAAAGTCAGGCCTATGATTTTTTTATCCTGCTCTGAAACTAGGAAGGAGAGAGTCTGAACGATGCTGAGGAAAGGTGCGAGGGGCTCATCAAGAGCAAGATCCAGCTGGAGGCCAAACTCAAAGAGACGACCGAGAGGCTGGAGGATGAGGAGGAGATCAATGCTGAGTTGACTGCCAAGAAGAGGAAGCTGGAGGATGAGTGCTCTGAGCTGAAGAAGGACATTGATGACCTGGAGCTCACCCTGGCCAAAGTGGAGAAGGAGAAGCATGCCACTGAAAACAAGGTCTAGTGTCTTACCATAGACAGTCTAACCAAACAATAATCCAAACAATAATCAACTCAAAACATAGCTTAACAGAAAGGGAATTCAAGTTGTATTTTTGGTGCTGGAAAAAATAAGACACAAAATAGTTAAATTTCAGTTGCGGGGTACTCCCCACATTCATTGCATGTTCTGTTCCCCCTCATTTATGACTTCCATTCAGTACACTGGCATGGTGTACACTGCCATCTAGTGTTGAATCTATAGTACAGTACTTGTTGACACATGTCTAATTGAAATGAATGCAATATATAACAAACTAAATCTCCCCTTTATGGTGAAGTATAATTATGTTAATAATTATGACAATTTTCAGGTTAAAAACCTGACAGAGGAGATGGCATCTATGGATGAGAGTGTTGCCAAGCTGACCAAGGAGAAGAAAGCCCTCCAAGAGGCCCACCAGCAGACACTGGACGACCTGCAGGCAGAGGAGGACAAAGTCAACACTCTGACCAAGGCCAAGACCAAGCTGGAACAGCAAGTGGATGACGTGAGTGGAGTTCGACATTTTAACCATGATAGAATGTAAGATGATATTATCTTCTGTTGTTTAGATTTGAACAATATATGTGTTTTTATCTTATAGCTTGAGGGTTCTCTGGAGCAAGAGAAGAAGCTCCGTATGGACCTAGAGAGATCCAAGAGAAAGCTGGAGGGAGATCTGAAACTGGCCCAGGAGTCCATAATGGACCTGGAGAATGACAAGCAGCAGGCTGATGAGAAAATCAAGAAGTAAACACAAACAAATGACTACAGTATCAGCTGCTATAATGGTTGTTCTTGATTAATTATGAATTAGCATTTGCATGTCATTCTTAAAAGCAATGTGAATGGTATTATACTCCCTTTACACTAACAAACCTAAACCAACTCTGCAATCAACGTGTTTGTGTTTTTTAGGAAGGAGTTTGAGACCACTCAGCTCCTCAGCAAGGTTGAGGATGAGCAGTCTCTGGGAGCTCAGCTGCAGAAGAAGATCAAGGAACTCCAGGTACAGTACAGGATATACGCGCCAGTACAGAAAAGCACACATCTGAATCATTTCCGGTAAAAATTGTTCTGTTAGCATACATGTTTCCCGGTGGCTTCTGATGGCTGAGTAGGCTGGAAGATGGTGTTTCTTGCTGGTGCTTCTTACCATTGTGGGTTTGCTTCCTGCATGGGACACTGTCAACTCAATATATTAGTGTAACTGTCCTTGTATTAAGACATTTATGCAAAATATACATACTATTATTATTTTGTGAGATTCAACTGTTTCAACTGTATTGTAGTGTTCATCCTCCCTGCTCCTGCCCCCTGTTCTAGGCCCGTATTGAGGAGCTGGAGGAGGAAATTGAGGCTGAGCGTGCTGCCAGGGCTAAGGTTGAGAAGCAGAGGGCCGATCTCTCCAGGGAACTTGAGGAGATCAGCGAGAGGCTGGAGGAGGCCGGAGGCGCCACTGCTGCTCAGATTGAGATGAACAAGAAGCGTGAGGCTGAGTTCCAGAAGCTGCGTCGTGATCTTGAAGAGTCCACCCTGCAGCATGAGGCCACAGCTGCCGCTCTGCGCAAGAAGCAGGCTGACAGTGTGGCTGAGCTCGGGGAGCAGATCGACAACCTGCAGCGCGTCAAGCAGAAGCTGGAGAAGGAGAAGAGCGAATACAAGATGGAGATTGATGACCTCTCTAGCAACATGGAGGCCGTCGCCAAGGCTAAGGTGAGTAGTGATGTTTTGGTCAAGCAGTGTTGAGGAGGGTCAACTACATTACCATTCAACTGAACTGAAGTTGACAGGAGTCCCAAATATAAATAAATTATGGTAAATGTTTCACTAACAGGGCAATCTGGAGAAGATGTGCCGTACTCTTGAGGACCAGCTGAGCGAGCTGAAGACTAAGAATGATGAGAATGTTCGCCAGGTCAACGACATCAGCGGACAGAGGGCCAGACTCCTGACAGAAAATGGTACCATCAACAATGAACAACAATTCAATGCTTTCCTTCAGTAGAACACAATAACATATGTTGGGGGCTGTATCCACATAATTTCTACTGTACTATTCTCCACCTAACAATGCCCTATGATAGCTCCAAATACATTTTCAATCTTAGAGAACAGAGACCCTATTAACTAGATATCCCTCTATCCCTGCAGGTGAGTTTGGCCGCCAGCTGGAGGAGAAGGAAGCCCTGGTGTCTCAGCTGACCAGAGGAAAACAGGCCTTCACCCAGCAGGTGGAGGAGCTGAAGAGGGCTATTGAGGAGGAGGTCAAGGTAAGGGACCCAAAATGGAGAGTTTAGAGCCATATCTTCACATAGACGGTGACTACGCCACCCTCAGAGACTTACCGTATTTTGTTTAACTATCTCTCTAATCTCTCTTTGTCTCTTTCTCTCTCACAGGCTAAAAACGCACTGGCCCACGGTGTCCAGTCTGCCCGCCATGACTGTGACCTCCTGAGGGAGCAGTTTGAGGAGGAGCAGGAGGCCAAGGCAGAGCTGCAACGCGGTATGTCCAAGGCCAACAGTGAGGTGGCTCAGTGGAGGACTAAGTATGAAACTGATGCCATCCAGCGCACAGAGGAACTGGAGGAGGCCAAGTGAGTCGCACGCAACAGCAACTCAGATATAGGGTGTGGATGGTGCGGAGGGTAGGGGGCTCTGAGAAAATGTTATGTCAATATATATTGTAACATATGTTTCAAACTGAAAAACCACCCTCTGTTGTCCAACAGGAAGAAGCTGGCCCAACGTCTGCAGGAGGCTGAGGAGACCATCGAGGCGACCAACTCCAAGTGCGCCTCCCTGGAGAAGACCAAGCAGAGGCTGCAGGGAGAGGTGGAGGACCTCATGATTGATGTTGAGAGAGCCAACGCATTGGCCGCCAACCTCGATAAGAAGCAGAGGAACTTTGACAAGGTGAAAAAGAATAAACCTATATTTTTGATCATTTGTACAATTGTAGCATATTTCTAATTTAAAAACTCTTCATCAATGACTTCTAATGAAAATCCCATGTATTTCCCTAGGTTCTGGCAGAGTGGAAGCAGAAGTATGAGGAGGGTCAGGCTGAGCTGGAAGGAGCTCAGAAGGAGGCTCGCTCTATGAGCACTGAACTCTTCAAGATGAAGAACTCCTACGAGGAGGCTCTGGATCATCTGGAGACTCTAAAGAGAGAGAACAAGAACCTGCAACGTGAGCGTTTGACAGCAATTCTATGTGGCTAATGTTTGACTAGTGTTTTGAAAATGGAGGGAACTGTAATCATCAACATTAATATTACATCATTTCAGAATTTTCATGTACAGTATATACAGTCGTATGAAAAAGTTTTGGCACCCCTGACAATTTCCATGATTTCCATTTATAAATAATTGGGTGTTTGGATCAGCAATTTCAATTTGATCTATCAAATAACTGATGGACACAGTAATATTTCAGTAGTGAAATTAGGTTTATTGGATTAACAGAAAATGTGCAATATGCATCAAAACGAAATTAGACAGGTGTATACATTTGGGCACTCCAACAGAAAAATCACATCAATATTTAGTAGAGCCTCCTTTTACTAAAATAACAGCCTCTAGACACTTCCTATAGCCTCTAATGAGTGTCTGGATTCTGGATGAAGGTATGTTGGACCATTCCTCCTTACAAAACATCTCCACTTCAGTTAGGTTTGATGGTAGCCGAGCATGGACAGCCCGCTTCAAATCATCCCACAGATTCTCACTGATAGAGAATCTGTGGGATGATTTGAAGCGGGCTGTCCATGCTCGGCTACCATCAAACCTAACTGAAGTGGAGATGTTTTGTAAGGAGGAATGGTCCAACATACCTTCATCCAGAATCCAGACACTCATTAGAGGCTATAGGAAGTGTCTAGAGGCTGTTATTTTAGTAAAAGGAGGCTCTACTAAATAGGTCTGGGGACTGGGATGGCCATTCCAGAACATTGTACTTGTTCCTCTGCATAAATGCCCGGGTAGATTTTGAGCAGTGTTTTGGGTCATTGTCTTGTTGAAATATCCAGCCCCGGCGTAACTTCAACTTTGTGACTGATTCTTCAATATTATTCCCAAGAATCTTCTGATATTGAGTGGAATCCATGCAACCCTCAACTTTAACAATATTCCCAGTACCGGCACTGGCCACACAGCCCCACAGCATGGTGGAACCCCCACCAAATTGTACTGTGGGTAGCAAGTGTTTTTCTTGGAACGCTGTGTTCTTTTGCCGCCATGCATAACGCCCCTTGTTATGATCAAATAACTCAATCTTTGTTTCATCAGTCCACAACATCTTATTCCAAAATTAAGCTGGCTTGTCCAAATGTGCGTTTGCATACCTCAAGCGACTCTGTTTGTGGCGTGTGTGCAGAAAAGGCTTCTTCCACATCACTCTCCCGTACAGCTTCTCCTTATGCAAAGTGCGCTATTTTGTTGAACGATGCACAGTGACACCATTTGCAGCAAGATGATGTTGTACGTCTTTGGAGGTGGTCTGTGGGCTGTTTTTGACCATTCTCACCATCCTTCGCCTTTGCCTCTCCGATAGTTTACTTGGCCTGCCACTTCTGGCGTTAACAAGAACTGTGCCTGTGGTCTTCCATTTCCTTACTATGTTCCTCACAGTGGACACAGACAGCTTACATCTCTGCGATAGCTTTTTGTAGCCTTCCCCTAAACCATAATGTTGAACAAACTTTGTTTTTAGGTCATTTGAGAGTTGTTTTGAGGCCCCCATGTTGTCACTCTTCAGATGAGAGTCAAATAGAACAACAACTTGCAATTGGCCACCTTAAATACCTTTTCTCATGATTGGATGCACTTGTCTATGAAGTTCAAGGCTTAAATGAGCTCAACAAACCAATTGTGTGTTCCAATTAATCAGTGCTAAATAGTTACAGGTATATTTATTATGTATTTTTTTTACTTACATTTACATTTACATTTTTAGTCATTTAGCAGCCGCTCTTATCCAGAGCGACTTCCAGTTAGTGAGTGCATACTTTTTAAAATTATTTTTCATACTTGTAGTCGGTATTCCTTTGAATATCCCAAAGAAGTGGAAGGCGATTAGATTTGAAAGACCGTGTGAAGTGCTGTTAATTAATTAACTGTTAATATGATTTAATGTCAAATTCAGTGCATTGGCGATACTCATTGAAAATCTCCCAAGTCTAAACTGCTCCTGTTTGTGTGTGTGTGTGTGTGCAGAGGAGATCTCTGACCTGACTGAGCAGATCGGAGAGACTGGCAAGAGCATCCATGAGCTGGAGAAGGCCAAGAAGACCGTGGAGACAGAGAAGTCTGAGATCCAGACCGCTCTGGAGGAGGCTGAGGTACAAACTACAGCTGTTTGATGGGAAAAGCAGTGTTACACTAGCAATGCCAGCTACAGTGAAATGCTCCCTGTATTGGTGTTTATTGTAGTCATATATATTTAATTCCTACATCCAAATGTACTGAACACAATTGGCCTGACTGCTTCTGTTTGTCCAGGGCACACTGGAGCACGAGGAATCCAAGATTCTGCGTGTGCAGCTGGAGCTCAACCAGATCAAGGGTGAGGTGGACAGGAAGATTGCTGAGAAGGATGAGGAGATGGAGCAGATCAAGAGGAACAGCCAGAGGGTGGTTGACTCCATGCAGAGCACCCTGGACTCTGAGGTCAGGAGCAGGAATGACGCCCTGAGGGTGAAGAAGAAGATGGAGGGAGACCTGAACGAGATGGAGATCCAGCTGAGCCACTCCAACAGGCAGGCTGCTGAGGCCCAGAAACAGCTGAGGAACGTCCAGGGACAGCTCAAGGTAAAGGGATTGGGACATCAAGCTTAAAAATCTGAACATGGAGAGGGATTTGTTTGTAAATCTGTAGAAAATAATAGAACAGAGGAATTGAATAGAGTGGACTATGTACTGTAGAAAGGTAGGGATATTGGGGAAATTCTTACCAATGAACAATTCCATCACCCATCTTATCACCCCTACTTCCACAAGTCCTAACGAACATATGTCATTGTGGACCCCAGGATGCCCAATTACACCTTGATGATGCCGTCCGCGCCGCAGAGGACATGAAGGAGCAGGCAGCCATGGTGGAGCGCAGAAACGGTCTGATGGTGGCTGAAATCGAGGAGCTGAGAGTTGCTCTGGAGCAGACAGAGAGAGGCCGCAAAGTGGCTGAGACTGAGCTGGTAGACGCCAGCGAGCGTGTTGGCCTGCTGCACTCCCAGGTATGGGTCAAAAGCCATTTCTAATGAAACTCAACAAAACATACCGTTTAAACACACCTGGAATTCGACAATGCTTGCTTTTAGATTTTCAGAATTTCATCCTTGTAAGTTCTCTTGAGAGCCAAACAAATCATATTTTTATCTCCTTCAGAACACCAGCCTTCTGAACACCAAGAAGAAGCTAGAGACTGATCTGGTGCAGGTGCAGGGAGAGGTGGACGACATCGTCCAGGAGGCCAGGAATGCAGAGGAGAAGGCCAAGAAGGCCATCACTGATGTGAGTCCTTGAATTACATCAACTTGATTTGTCCCTAAGGGCCAATGGTAGCTGGGCTGGTTAAGAACAACAAAGATCTCACAGGGATGTTATGATTGGTGCAAATTGAACCATAAATTAAACAAACTACTTGCCAGGCGGCCATGATGGCTGAGGAGCTGAAGAAGGAGCAGGACACCAGCTCTCACCTGGAGAGGATGAAGAAGAACCTGGAGGTCACAGTCAAGGACCTGCAGCACCGCCTGGATGAGGCTGAGAATCTGGCCATGAAGGGAGGCAAGAAGCAGCTCCAGAAACTGGAGTCCAGGGTGAGTTAACAGCAGGGTGGATTAGGGTGGATTGAAAGACAGATTGACAGAAAGGTATTTGATCATAAAAATACACAGGAGCATTGTTTAATTACTTTTTCTCTCAATAACCCACATAGATCAGGGGTTCCCAAACTTCTTTGCATCGGGGACCCCTTTTGTGATAGCGAATTCATCAGGGACCCCCTCATAATATCAGAACACAACTCTTACTTTAGAGTGCGATAAAAATACATCCATGCAGTTTTACTAATCAAGTCTTGGCCCCTGGGAAATAACATTTGAAAGTCCCCTCTCTTGGCATCAGAGGGAATATTTTGCAGTTTTAAAGCTAATTTCCTGCAATTCTACACATTTTGCCATTTTAAAGCTTAAATTACAGTGCAATTATGTTGAAAACAAAAACATTGGGAATATGTTACACTTATGTAGTGGAGTTAAGGAGAATTGGAGCTTTCAAATAAAGTCAAGATATAAGAATGGGTTTATCTAGTTGTTTGTTTAGGCTTGTACAGTTCTTCTAAACTGCCATTTCAGTCATAGATTCAGTAATATTAATAATGATAATAATAATAATAATAATAATAATACTAATAATAATAATAATACAAATTCATGATACATAAACACACATTCATCCAATTCATCTCATAGTAATTTTTATTTACATCTAGTTACATTTATTTAATTTCTTTCTCTCTCTAGATCACTAGCTACATGTCTCATTCACTCTGCTGCAAAAGGGCCGTTACTAGGGAAGCTAGAGTTGCTTTGCGGGGCTACCAGCTAGCAGGCTAACGGCTAAATTAGCTTGTAGGCTAGAGGATTTTCATAACTTCATAAAAACATGAAAACACAACATAACATCTTAACAAACATATGTACATACTCCGGAAACGTTACCGTCTCGAATATGATGCTTCTCCTCTCGCTTACCTTCAAAATTAATATATAAAAATGTAATTAATGTTGGTGCTTTTGTCTTGCTGTTGACTCACTTGGCAAACTTCTCTCAACCTAGCGAGCCCATAATTGAAGTAATCTCACAGCCAGGGTTGCCAGGTCTCGCCAGATCATTTTCCATCAATGGATGTTATGCTTGTTTGACTGCTATGATTGTCAATAAATCCCTTATGTGCATAACTATAGATAAATCCAACAGTAGAGTTTTAGGGATGAAAGTTGGACAGAGGATCTAGAAATCTCTGTGCAAGAAACACTTGGACGAACTTAAAAAAAACTAATGTTAGGCTATTATCTGGCAATTGTCCAGTTATTATGTGCCAGATGTTGTGACTACAATGCGTTATAAATGGCCTATTTGGGAGATTGACTTGTCATTTCAATAGGTATAGGCTAGGTCTACTGATTAAACTCTGGGTTTATGATTGTAATTCAACTTTGCCATGGTTTGGTTAGCTAGATGCAGGTAGCCTATAGCCCCTGATAGGCTACTGTAGCCTAGGCAACGATTTAGCAGCTTGCTTAGTTCAAATTAACAGACTAATTTATTTAACATGAATAGCGAGGCGATTTCGAGGTAAGAAGTGCTTCTGTTGCCCAAAAGCCTGCTGGAACGGGCTACTGAGGATGGGGTCGTAATTTAAATCACTGAATCATATATTAATAATATGGATATGAACTGAATAGGCCTATGCTTGTCAACAACAGCCAGTGATTTTTTTGTTTTGTTTTTACCTGTAGCCTAATCTGACTGATTGTTACCTTCAATCTAATGCATTCTAACACCAGCTATAGAACTGTGACCATGATCACAATTTATAACTTACCATTTCAGTAACTAAACATTGTCATTAATAATTTCATTCGAACACAAGGCTACAACAACAATAAGCAGAAATTAAAGGCTATTTATTACATCTGTTTGCAAGCAGCAGGTAGGCTACACAAGTGGCACAAATTGATTTGCAATGACTCCAGTGTTATCGTAATTTCAACATATTTATTGTATCAAATGGTAGGCTACAGTAGCCTACATAGGCATATAAATTAATAGGCTACTTAATGGCCACCTTTAATGTCAATTTCATTGTGGATTTTTCCCCATAACAGAAGCACGCGAGGGACTTTCATAACTTCTATTTAAAATGTCCACTCGCGCAACCCTCGAGACCCAAGAACTGCACATGCGTAAAAGCTTTTGCTTGATATAAGCAAAGTCGACATTAGAATGATGTTTAAACCACCTCCGAGCTCATTTATCTAATGCGCTCTAGAGCGTCTAAAGTCGTTTTACTGTGCTTTGAAATTAGGTGATGACATCATTTAGTGACTTCTAGTGACTTTTAGGACAGCCAATAGCTAATTTCCTTACTGAGGAGTTAGCAACACTGCTCACGTGACTCGTCAGTCAACACACACACACACACACACACACACACACACGCACACACACACACTCCTCTGGCCCTCCACCTCCCCACCACTCAATTAAATTAAATTCAAAGGGCTTTATTGGCATGGGAAACATATGTTTACATCTATATTTTTTTTCAAAAAAAATCCCATGGCGGCCGTGGTGTAATTTAGAAGTAACCCAAAAAAAAAACGACATCGTTTTCAAAGTAGCCCAATTTTGTGGGAGAACTGCAAAATGGCAAACCCTGCTCACAACATGAATACAGGCGAGTGGTGGCCTCTAGTGGTCATACTGGCACAGTATCATACGCCGCTAAATACATGCCACAATTGATTAAAAAAAGTCATATATATTATAAAATACAAGAAGAATTTAGTTGAAACAATTGATCGTTGTCGGAATACTGCGCATACCAATATCCCTGTGAGGCGCCCGCACCCATGGATAGAGTACTGTGCATACCAATATCCCTGTGAGGCGCCCACACCCATGGATAGAGTACTGTGCATACCAATATCCCTGTGAGGCGCCCCACCCATGGATAGAGTACTGTGCATACCAATATCCCTGTGAGGCGCCCCACCCATGGATAGAGTACTGTGCATACCAATATCCCTGTGAGGCGCCCACACCCATGGATAGAGTACTGTGCATACCAATATCCCTGTGAGGCGCCCGCACCCATGGATAGAGTACTGTGCATACCAATATCCCTGTGAGGCGCCCACACCCATGGATAGAGTACTGTGCATACCAATATCCCTGTGAGGCGCCCACACCCATGGATAGAGTACTGTGCATACCAATATCCCTGTGAGGCGCCCGCACCCATGGATAGAGTACTGTGCATACCAATATCCCTGTGAGGCGCCCACACCCATGGATAGGGTACTGTGCATACCAATATCCCTGTGAGGCGCCCGCACCCATGTTGTGCATCTAAGGGTTAAGAACATAAATAGTGGATGAATACTATTCCACTGTATTGTTTTGGACCCTTTAAACTTGTTCCACAGATCCCTGGTAGTTTAATCTGTTGTTGCTAGCAATATTCATGAACAAATTGAAATTGGAAATTGCACTTTGGGAACCACTTGTAAAAGTACATAGGGACAGACAACAATTGTGCCTCCTTGACTGGGTAGAAGACTATACCTCTGTTTTATAAAGATGTGTTATGTCTGATTTCACCACCTCAAACAAATGCCTACATTTATTTATTTCACAAAGGTGCGTGAGCTCGAGACTGAGGTGGAGGCCGAGCAGAGAAGAGGTGTAGACGCAGTCAAGGGAGTCCGCAAGTATGAGCGCAGAGTCAAGGAGCTCACTTACCAGGTAAGAGAAAGTGCCTTCTTCACTCACTTGACACTAACACAGACAGGTTTGTGTATAGAACTATACTGACATTGATTCTTTGATCTTCTCCCACAGACTGAGGAGGATAAGAAGAACGTTAGCAGACTTCAGGACCTGGTAGATAAGCTGCAGTTGAAAGTGAAGGCCTACAAGAGGCAGGCTGAGGAAGCGGTGAGTCACAGACTTAGTCAAATACTCTGAAAGCATAAATTCGAAAAAAATAAATCCCCCTAAAAAACTTAATGTCCATACAGTTTAATTGAAGTAAGTGTTGCTACTTCACATTGCTGTACTGGGGGCTGGTCTAGTGATAGTGCTGGAGGCAGCGGTTTGATCCCCTGTTCCGCCACTCACTTTCTCTGCTGTATCATCCATCTCCCTATATACATTGCTATCCTGTATCTGTCAATATGTTTGTTATGTTGAAAATACCTTTAAAAACATTTATTTGCTACCTGAAGCATTAAACTTTAAATGCTGATGTTCCGCTCTCCATCTCTTTTCTTCACCCAGGAGGAAGCAGCCAATAGCCATATGTCTAAGTTCAGGAAGGTTCAGCATGAGCTGGAGGAGGCTGAGGAGCGTGCTGACATCGCTGAGACTCAGGTCAACAAGCTCAGAGCCAAGACCCGTGACACTGGAAAGGTACAGAACTGCTGCAAAACCTTCACCTGGTCAATACTGACCTTTTACACTCATTCAACTGTATTTAAGACCTCTAAGAAGCACATTTCAGGTAGGGCAAAATAATCTAATAACATTAATTCAGTTGGTACTTCAACATTGAAAATCCAAGCTGAGCAATAAATGCTTGATCCATTATATTCTATCCAAGTCTATCCATCTATTTATCATGTTCATTATTATTACTGATCCATTATATTCTGTCCAAGTCTTTCCATATATTTATCATGTTCATTATTATTACTGATCCATTATATTCTATCCAAGTCTATCCATATATTTATCATGTTCATTATTATTACTGATCCATTATATTCTTTCTTTCTTCTTACAGGGCAAAGAAGTTGCTGAATAAACAAGACCAAGTCTTATCATTTTCCTGTGTTGCATAAAATATGATTTTCATGGTGAAATGTTGAGCATTGATTAAAAACATGTAGACCTACATACACTTCCTTTGTGACTGTGGACTTATTACTCAGCAAACAGCTTTTTCATACCATAAAAATATTGTACTTTAAATAATGGAGCAATCTGGGATTCCAACAACTTCAAAGTGGTCACCCCGACAAAGCGTTCACATCAGCTGAGGGATGAGGCTGGAGAAATATAACCACTCAAATTCATACTGAGCTATGGATGTAAGGACTGACCAGCTAAACGTCTAAATTATAGTTTTAACCCTATACACTCAGGGGAATTGGCTTATATGGACAGGCCCAAATGTAAATATTTCTGAATGAAAAATATACGAGAAGCATACGCATAAGCATGGTAGCAATTGAAAGGGAACGCTTTGGAGATGGACCGGATTTCTGTATTTGAATTTTGTCACAGATTATGCACACATGAATCTATTGTGGACACACTACGTAAATATAACTGGTGATCGAGCATCTGACCAAATTACGTGAGATTTTAGTTCTGGGTTTAACCAATATGATGTAAACCAGAGGAGGCTAGTGGGAGGAGCCATAGGAGGACGGGCTCATTGTAATGTCTGGAATGGGATAAATGGAACCGCATCAAACATGTTGTTTCCATAGGTTTGATACCGTTCCATTTATTCCATTCTAGCCATTACAATGAGCCTGTCCTCCTATAGCTCCTCATTCCTGGAAAATGTCTCTTTCATAGGCTATAGAATAGTCTGATTATGCTGCGTTCAAAACAACTGGGAACTCGGAAATCTCCAACTTCAGTGCATTCAAGACCACTGGGAACTATGGGGGAAAAAACGAGCTCCGATTTGAACGGTCATCCAACTCGAATTCCAAGTCGGAAACTCTGGCATCTTTCTACAGCTCCCACTTTCCGACCTGAAGATCACTGACGTCATGATTTGACCAAGTTTTTTTCTCAAGTTCCCAGTTGAAAGCACCATAAATCCTCACGAAATCATGAAAATAAAATAATTAGATATCTCATCAATCTTAATTTATTTGATTTAAGAACACTGTAGTCTTAAAGTCACTTGATGATAACTGAACTATACATGGACAACATTTTCACAAAATAAACTTCAGAACCTCTCTTCTCTGTACATTATAATTCATCTGTAACTGTCAAGTAAAACAAAGCTTTAAACAACGTTTAAGTGATCCTGAATCCAGAAAATGAATGGTGAAGTCACTTCCAGACACAGTAGACTCCTCCTCCTCACCACTCTATAATCATGGACAACATTTTCACAAAATAAACTTCATAATCTCTCTTCTCTGTATATTATTATTTTTATACATTATCTTTGCGTTCTGTAATTCAGGGATGACTGATATTAAAGCAAAGTCATCATCTGTGTATATTCCACACATAATACTTTTTTTGGAATCCTTCGCCACCCTTTTCTCACGAAACGACAGATAGCTTGAACTAGTCATGACTATTCAACAAAACAATAAATACTTTTCTAGTTTATTTCCAGCAAATGTCTTAAGTTACATGATTGTATAGCTAGCAAAGGAGTTTTGATGTTGGGGGTCCAGTATTTATGAAGTTTGGCTTTGAGGACAAAAACTAGCATAGTTCAGCTAGGCAGCTAGTTTAGCGTGGGAAAACCGTGGAAAACAAGCTCGGGACAGGATATAGCTGGGCGCACATGCGCACTAGGCTAATTCAGGACACAGATTGTAGTTTCTATGCCCTGTTATCAGAAGCTGGTGGCGAAACGAATACATCAGATGCCAAATATTAAAGGAGATCGAATCGACATACAATCCCGAAATCATCTCTAACTGTCAAGTGAAACAAAGCTTAAAATGATGCTTAAGTGAATCTGAATCCAGAGAATTAAAGGTGAAGTCGCTTCCAGACACGGTAGACTCCTCCTCCTCACCACTCTATAATCTCTGCATTCTGTCATTCAGGGATGACTGATACTACAGCAGTCATGTGTGTGCTCCACACATTTACCTGTTGCTTTTGTGGAACACTTCCTGTAGTGATGAAATGTGTCTCAGCATTAGATCCAATATATGGATTGAACACCGGCTGTATATATTGGACCTCAGCAGCTCTGAGGAGAAAAGTAAACAGTGTTTAAAATGGATGACACGACGAGACCACTCTTTAGCTGTGTAGCGAAGTCGGACTGTATCCGGGGAGGGGTAGTTTCTGCAGCAGTTGAACCCTTAAGACAAAGTGGACATTTTTTATTTTATTTTTTTGTCATTTAGCAGACACTCGTATCCAGAGCGACTTACAGTTAGTGAGTGCATACATTATTATAATTATTTTTCATACTGGCCCCCCGTGGGAATCAAACCCACAACCCTGGCGTTGCAAGCGCCATGCTCTACCAACTGAGCTACGAGGGGCCCAAAAGATGTTGATTTCAATACATTTACATTTTAGTCATTTAGCAGACGCTCTTATCCAGAGCGACTTACAGTTAGTGAGTGCATACATTTTCATACTGGCCCCCCGTGGGAAACGAACCTACAACCCTGGCGTTGCAAGCGCCCTGCTCTACCAACTGAGCTACAAATGCCCGTGTTCTTCTACATCGACCCCATAACCCCACCAGAAACTACCCCTCCCCAGATACAGTCTTACTTCACTAGACAGCTAAAGATTGGCCTCATCGTGTCAATGAAAATGATACAGGAAGTGTTCCACAAAAGCAAAAGGTTTATGTGTGGAATACACACAGGAGCTAGATAATTGTTTTATTTTTTTGTGATTTCGTGAGGACTTCTGTGGCCTTCAACTGGGGAAAAATAAACTAAGTCAAATCATGACGTCAGTGATCTTCAGGTCGGAAAGTCAGCGCTGTAGAAATATGCCAGAGTTTCCTACTTGGATTTCCGAGTTAATTGTTTTGTAATTGTTTTGTATTCATGAGGACTAATCAGACAATTCTATACCCTTTGAAAGTGACACATCATTTTTCAGGAAGTAGCCTTGTAGTTTATGAACTTTTTTCAGGAAGTAGCCTTGTAGTTTATTAACATTTTCCAGGAAGTAGCCTTGTAGTTTATGAACATTTTCCAGGAAGTAGCCTTGTAGTTTATGAACATTTTCCAGGAAGTAGCCTGGTAGTTTATGAACTTTTTTCAGGAAGTAGCCTTGTAGTTTATGAACATTTTTCAGGAAGTATGGTAATATTGTATGTATCATTAAGGCAAATGTTGGGAAGTGCTAAAAGGTAAAATATAGTAAACATGATTGACATTTTGTAATCCAGATGCAGCTCAAATAAGGAATATAGCCAATGTGGTGAGTAGCCATGCCTTAATGTATGTACGTGTATGTATGTAAAGGGTCTGCCACCAATATAATGAGATAAGGGAGAGAGGCATCATATGGAAAAGTACCCATGGCCTTTTGGAGTAAACCACATGTGACATCTGGACGTTGAAAGATAAGGGTAGAGTGGTACTAAAATAAGTTAATCATTTGCCCTAAGGGGAGGGACTGTATATGCTATGTAACATGATTATGCATTTGTGTGTATAAAAGGGAGCTCTAAGCCAAAGAGAGAGAGTCATTCCATGGAGTGGCTCGGCTTTGTTATGCAAATAATAAAGTCTAATTTCTGGATTCACAAGCTCCAGTCTCTTGAGAGATATTTTTGAGTTGACTACTTTTGAGTCAAATATTTCTACGACAGAAGTAGCCTTGTAGTTTATTAACTTTTTTCAGGAAGTAGCCTTGTAGTTTATGAACTTTTTTCAGGAAGTAGCCTTGTAGTTTATGAACGTTTTTCAGGAAGTAGCCTTGTAGTTTATGAACATTTTTCAGGAAGTAGCCTTGTAGTTTATGAAAATTTTCCAGGAAGTAGCATTGTAGTTTATGAACATTTTCCAGGAAGTAGCCTTGTAGTTTATGAACTTTTTCAGGAAGTAGCCTTGTAGTTTATGAACTTTTTTCAGGAAGTAGCCTTGTAGTTTATGAACATTTTCCAGGAAGTAGCCTTGTAGTTTATGAACATTTTCCAGGAAGTAGCCTTGTAGTTTATGAACATTTTCCAAGAAGTAGCCTTGTAGTTTATGATCTTTTTCCAGGAAGTAGCCTTGTAGTTTATGAACTTTTTCCAGGAAGTAGCCTTGTAGTTTATGAACATTTTCCAGGAAGTAGCCTTGTAGTTTATGAACATTTTTAGGCTTTTTGAATAGACAAAAACGTAGCGCAATGGTCTTCAGTGCAAAAACTAAATAAAAGGCATCTACCAGAAGTAAATTCATCCACAAACACTATTATAATTATAATTATACACTGCTCAAAAAAAATAAAGGGAACACTTAAACAACACAATGTAACTCCAAGTCAATCACACTTCTGTGAAATCAAACTGTCCACTTAGGAAGCAACACTGATTGACAATAAATGTCACATGCTGTTGTGCAAATGGAATAGACAACAGGTGGAAATTATAGGCAATTAGCAAGACACCCCCAATAAAGGACTGGTTTTGCAGGTGGTGACCACAGACCACTTCTCAGTTCCTATGCTTCCTGGCTGATGTTTTGGTCACTTTTGAATGCTGGCGGTGCTTTCACTCTAGTGGAGTCTACAACCCACACAAGTGGCTCAGGTAGTGCAGCTCATCCAGGATGGCACATCAATGCGAGCTGTGGCAAGAAGGTTTGCTGTGTCTGTCAGCGTAGTGTCCAGAGCATGGAGGCGCTACCAGGAGACAGGCCAGTACATCAGGAGACGTGGAGGAGGCTGTAGGAGGGCAACAACACAGCAGCAGGACTGCTACCTCCACCTTTGTGCAAGGAGGAGCAGGAGGAGCACTGCCAGAGCCCTGCAAAATGACCTCCAGCAGGCCACAAATGTGCATGTGTCTGCTCAAACGGTCAGAAACAGACTCCATGAGGGTGGTATGAGGGCCCGACGTCCACAGGTGGGGGTTGTGCTTACAGCCCAACACCGTGCAGGACGTTTGGCATTTGCCAGAGAACACCTAGATTGGCAAATTCGCCACTGGCGCCCTGTGCTCTTCACAGATGAAAGCAGGTTCACACTGAGCATGTGACAGACGTGACAGAGTCTGGAGACGCCGTGGAGAACGTTCTGCTGCCTGCAACATCCTCCAGCATGACCGGTTTGGCGGTGGGTCAGTCATGGTGTGGGGTGGCATTTCTTTGTGGGGCCGCACAGCCCTCCATCTGCTCACCAGAGGTAGCCTGAGTGCCATTAGGTACCGAGATGAGATCCTCAGACCCCTTGTGAGACCATATGCTGGTGCGGTTGGCCCTGGGTTCCTCCTAATGCAAGACAATACTAGACCTCATGTGGCTGGAGTGTGTCAGCAGTTCCTGCAAGAGGAAGGCATTGATGCTATGGACTGGCCCGCCCGTTCCCCAGACCTGAATCCAATTGAGCACATCTGGGACATCATGTCTCGCTCCATCCACCAATGCCACGTTGCACCACAGAATGTCCAGGAGTTGGCGGATGCTTTACTCCAGGTCTGGGAGGAGATCCCTCAGGAGACCATCCGCCACCTCATCAGGAGCATGCCCAGGCGTTGTAGGGAGGTCATACAGGCACGTGGAGGCCACACACACTACTGAGACTCATTTTGACTTGTTTTAACCCTCCCGTTGTCCTAGGGTCAAAATGACCCGCCACTGTGTTGAACCAACTTTATTTAATTTTTATATTTTGGGGATCATTTGTGAGAAGGAGGCAGTGAGACTTTAAAGAAAGTATCACTGCCTCCTTCTCACAAATGATCCAAAAAATATAAAAATTAAATAAAGTTGGTTCAACACAGTGGCGGGTCATTTTGACCCTAGGACAACGGGAGGGTTAAGTTTACATCCCTGTTAGTGAACATTTCTCCTTTGCCAAGATAATCCTTCCACCTTACAGGTGTGGCATATCAAGAAGCTGATTAAACAGCATGATCATTACACAGGTGCACCTTGTGCTGGCGACAATAAAAGGCCACTCAAAAATGTGCAGTTTGTCGTGCCATTCATCTGCTGCCATCACCTCATGTTTCAGCATGATAATGCATGGCTCCATTTGGCAAGGATCTGTACACAATTCCTGGAAGCTGATAATGTCCCAGTTCTTCCATGGCCTGCATACTCACTAGACATGTCACCAGTTGAGCATGTTTGGGATGCTCTGGATCGATGTGTATGACAGCGTGTTCTAGTTCCCGCCAATATCCAGCAACTTCGCACAGACATTGCAGAGGAGTGGGACAACATTCCACAGGCCACAATATACAGCCTGATCAACTCTATGCGAAAGAGTTGTGTCGCGCTGCATGAGGAAAATGCTGGAAAATGGTGGTCACACCAGATACTGACTGGTTTTCTGATCCACGCCACAACCTTTGTTTTAAAGGTATCTGTGACCAACAGATGCAAATCTGTATTAACAGTCATGTGAAATCCATAGATTAGAGCCTAATGAATGTATTTCAATTGACTGATTTCCTTATATGAACTGTAACTCAGTAAAATCTTTGAAATTGTTTCATGTTGCGTTTATAATTTTGTTCAGAATATATCTTAAATGACTGCGTTTTAACAAATATGATGATATAATTGTCAAGCCCATTCAAAATATTAGGGGAAATGACCCTGAAGTATGATGTAGGACGACGTCACTTTAACAGAGTATTTTCCTCATGAAAGGTACATTTATCCATCGGAACCTTGCAAAAGACTATTGCATGTTTATGTGTATTACTGTGCTTATAATGTGTATTACCGTGTTTATAATGTCTATTACCGTATTTATAATGTGTATTACCGTGTTTATAATGTGTATTACCGTATTTATAATGTGTATTACCGTGTTTATAATGTGTATTACCGTGTTTATAATGTGTATTACTGTGTTTATAATGTGTATTACGTATTTATAATGTGTATTACCGTGTTTATAATGTTTATCACCGTGTTTATAATGTGTATTACCGTGTATTACCGTGTTTATAATGTATATTACCATGTTTATAATGTGTATTACTATGGTTATAATGTGTATTATTGTGTTTATAATGTGTAAAACCGTTTTTATAAAGTTCATTATTGTGTTTATAATGTGTATTACCATAATTTTCATAAGAAATTATATAGACATTGTATTACCATAAGAACTCTAATCATTACAGAAGTGTATATCTGCCGAAAATCTATTAGAAATGCTAATTGGTTAATGATAAATCATTATTTGTCATTTCTTTTCCCATTTATATGCACGTTAGTCCCCTGTAGATCAGTTGGTAGAGCAGGGCGCTTGCAACGTCAGGGTTGTGGGTTCGTTCCCCACGGGGGGCCAGTATGAAAAATGTATGCACTCACTAACTGTAAGTCGCTCTGGATAAGAGCATCTGCTAACTGACTAAAATGTAAATGTAAAAAAATAATATCAGTAAAACCCAGAACCAAAATATTGAGTAATTTGGTCAGATGCTCAATAACCATTTATGTTTACGTAGTCTGTCCACTAAATACTTATTTATGCATAATCTGTGACAAAATTCAAATGCAAAAAATCTGGTTTGTTGTTTTCTGAGAACTTTGTGCTGAGAATATCCCCACAATTCCACCGAGTGTAAAGAATTAAAACTATCATTTTGATGTTATGGATGGTCAGTCCTTACATCCATAGCTCAGTCTGAGAATTTGAGAGTGGTTACATTTCTCCAGCCTAATCCCTCAGATGTTTACCAAAGAAAGTTACCGCTTTGTTGGGGTGTCTGCTTTGTTGATGTTGGAATCCCAGATTGCTCCTTTAATTAAAGTACAATATTTGTATGGTATGAAAAAGCTGTTTGCTGAATAATAAGTCCACAGTCACAAAGGAAGTGTATGTAGGTCAACATGTTTTTAATCAATGCTCAACATTTCACCATGAAAATCATATTTTATGCAACACAGGAAAATGATAAGACTTGGTCCTGTTTATTCAGCAACTTCTTTGCCCTGTAAGAAGAAAGAAAGAATATAATGGATCAGTAATAATAATGAACATGATAAATATATGGATAGAATATAATGGATCAGTAATAATAATGAACATGATAAATATATGGATAGACTTGGATAGAATATAATGGATCAGTAATAATAATGAACATGATGAATATATGGATAGACTTGGATAGAATATAATGGATCAGTAATAATAATGAACATGATAAATATATGGATAGACTTGGATAGAATATAATGGATCAGTAATAATAATGAACATGATAAATATATGGATAGACTTGGATAGAATATAACGGATCAAGCATTTAAGGCACAGTGCTCAGCTTGGATTTTCACATTTGAAGTACCAACTGAATTCATTTTATTAGATTATTTTGCCCTACCTGAAATATGCTTCTTAATGGTCTTAAATACAGTTGAGTGAGTGTAAAAGGTCAGTATTGCCCTCTGTGAAGACTGAATCATAGGTGGTGTTGATGTGGTCATATTTGAACATGAGTCAGGTATAGGTTTAGCAGCAGTTCTGTACCTTTCCAGTGTCACGGGTCTTGGCTCTGAGCTTGTTGACCTGAGTCTCAGCGATGTCAGCACGCTCCTCAGCCTCCTCCAGCTCATGCTGAACCTTCCTGAACTTAGACATGTGCTGGTTTGCTGCTTCCTCCTGGGTGAGGAAAAGAGATGGAGAGCGAAACATCAGCATTTAAAGTTTGATGCTTCAGGTAGCAAATTAAAATATACATTTTTAAAGGTATTTTCAATCAAACAAATATTGGCAGATTTAGGACAGCAATGTATATAGGGAGATGGATGATACAGCAGAGAAAGTGAGTGGAGGAACAGGGGATCAAATCGCTGCCTCCAGCAATACCACTATACCAGCAAATTAATATTAAACCCCGTCTCCTTTTGCATAATTTGCATAATTCATTGTTGACTGTAGCAACACTTACTTCAACTTAACTATACGGATATTACGTTTTGTAACGTCTACTAGGGATTTTTTTTTATTTTTTTTATTTTTTTTATGTATGCTTTCAGAGTATTTGACTAAGTGTGTGACTCACCGCTTCCTCAGCCTGCCTCTTGTAGGCCTTCACTTTCAACTGCAGCTTATCTACCAGGTCCTGAAGTCTGCTAACGTTCTTCTTATCCTCCTCAGTCTGTGGGAGAAGATCAAAGAATCAAATTCAGTATAGTTCTATAAACAAACCTGTCTGTGTTACTGTCAAGTGTGTGAAGAATGCACTTTCTCTTACCTGGTAAGTGAGCTCCTTGACTCTGCGCTCATACTTGCGGACTCCCTTGACTGCGTCTACACCTCTTCTCTGCTCGGCGTCCACCTCAGTCTCAAGCTCACGCACCTTTGTGGAAAAAATAAACGTAGGCATTTGTTTGTGGTGAAATCCGATGTAACAAATCTTTGTAAAACAGAGGTATAGTCTTCTACCTAGTCAAGGAGGCACAATTGTTGTATGTTCCTATGTACTTTTCACAATTTTTATTGAAGGGGTCTGTAATAATAACAACCTTTCATTATCTAGGTCAATGGTTCCCAAAGTGGAATTGACATTAAATTTTTTATGAATATTGATAGCAACAACAGATTAAACTAACAGGGATCTGTGGAAAATGGGTGCAATACAATACAAATCAAATCAAAATGTGTTGTTTTTGCGGGTGTAACGAAATGCTTGTGTTTCTAGCTCCGACAATATAATTAACCCTTAGATGCACAAGAGGGAGGCTCACAGTGATATTGGTATCCACAGTACTCCATCAATTATATATGTTTTCAACCCAATTCTTCTGGTATTTGTAATATACTGTATATTACCATTGATCAATTTTGGCATGTATTTATTTCAGTAGCAGTATGGCCACTAGAGGACGCCACTCGCATGTTTTAATGTTATGAGATTTCTTCTATTATGAGGCTCGCGCTATGACAGTTGAGAGAAGTTTGCCAAGTGAGCCAACAGCAAGAAAGAAGCACCGACATAAATACATTGGTATATCTTTATTTTGAAGGTAAGCGACTGGGAAAGCACTATATTAATGTTTCTGGAGTATGTGTATATGTTTTTAAGATTAATATGTTTTTTTAAGATTTAAGTTATGTTGTATTTTCACGTTTTTATGAACTTATGAAATAAGTGTAACATATTCCTCAAAATGTTGATTTTGAACATAAATGCTTCCTGATTTAAGCTTTTAAAACCGCTACATTTTCTCTCCGCTCCATGGCAAAATGTGTAGAACAGCAAGACAGAAGCACCGACATAAATACATTGTTATATCTTTATTTTGAAGGTAAGCGACTGGAAAAGCACTATATTCGAGACGGTAATGTTTCTGGAGTATGTATATATGTTTTTTAAGATTTATATGTTTTTTAAAGATTTAAGTTATGTTGTATTTTCACGTTTTTATGAACTTATGAAATAAGTGTAACATATTCCTCAAAATGTTGATTATGATTATCTCTCCGCCCCATGGCAAAATGTGTAGAATTGCAAGAAATTAGCTGTAAAATTACAAAATGTTCTCTCTTTCCAAAGGCAAAAAAATTGTAGAACTGCAGAAAATTCGTTTTAAAACTGCAAAATGTTGTTTCTGATGCCAAGAGGTGACTTTAAAAATGTTATTTCCCAGGGGCCGAGACTTGATTTGTCCGGCTTGATTAGTCCGCCATGCACTGCAGAAGTCATAGTAAAACCAAAGATGAAGACTTGTGGACAATGCCATGGCGACCATCACTAGCTAATCTCATGCGCAGAAACACATCATCGGGTCTAACGGTTGTGCTGAACTGCACATGTGCAGTCAAATCAAAAGCTTCTCCTTCGGTAGAAAGTTGTTTTTGATGAAAATGGAAACGTGTCCGTTTGTTACTTTCACTAGGTTGTAGTAAGGTCTTGCCTTTAGATTTCAAGAAAATTAACATCCAAGGATGAATTTTCCACTTCTCCCATAAACATCTCAAACCCCACACCCCAGTCTGGTCTGCCAAGTCTGCCAAGTCCGCTTCGTAAGGGTTCCCAGAAGTCTTGCAATGTTGCACCTCTGGGTTTAGAAACTCCATGGTGAAATTACTTGGATGCTATTTTTATCGCACTCTAAAGTAGGAATTGTCTTCTGATATGATGAGGGGGTCCCTGATGAATTCGCTATCACAAAAGGGGGTCCCGAGGCTAAAAGTTTGTGAACCCTTGATATAGGTGGTTTAGGGTGGCAGGTATCCTAGCAGTTCAACGTTGCTGGTTCAAATGCCGGAGCCTTTAACATTAACAATGTGTTGATGTGCAAGGCACTTAACCCTAATTTGGACTTTTATTGAGAGAAAGTGTCTCCTGTGTATTTTTATATATGATCAAATACATTTCCAGCAATCGGTCTTTCAATCCACCCTAATACACTCTGCTGTTAACTCACCCTGGACTCCAGTTTCTGGAGCTGCTTCTTGCCTCCCTTCATGGCCAGATTCTCAGCCTCATCCAGGCGGTGCTGCAGGTCCTTGACTGTGACCTCCAGGTTCTTCTTCATCCTCTCCAGGTGAGAGCTGGTGTCCTGCTCCTTCTTCAGCTCCTCAGCCATCATGGCCGCCTGGAAAAGTAGTTTGTTTAATTCATGCACCAATTGGCACCAATCATAACGTCTCTTTGACATCTTTATTGTGGTTAACCAGCCCAGCTACCATTGGCCCTTGGGGACAAATCAAGTCGATGTAATTCAAGGACTCACATCAGTGATGGCCTTCTTGGCCTTCTCCTCTGCATTCCTGGCCTCCTGGACGATGTCGTCCACCTCTCCCTGCACCTGCACCAGGTCAGTCTCCAGCTTCTTCTTGGTGTTCAGAAGGCTGGTGTTCTATAGGAGGAAACAATATGATTTGTTTGGCTCTCAAGAGAACTGGCTCTCTACGATTCACAAGGCTGAAATTCTGGAATTCTAAAAGCTGTCAAATTCCAGATGTGTTTAAACGGTATGCTTGGTTGAGTTCCATTGGAAATGGCTTTTGACCCATACCTGGGAGTGCAGCAGTCCAACACGCTCGCTGGCGTCTACCAGCTCAGTCTCAGCCACTTTGCGGCCTCTCTCTGTCTGCTCCAGAGCAACTCTCAGCTCCTCGATTTCAGCCACCATCAGACCGTTTCTGCGCTCCACCATGGCTGCCTGCTCCTTCATGTCCTCTGCAGCGCGGACGGCATCATCAAGATGCAATTGGGCATCCTGGGGTTTACAATGACATAGGTTCATTAGGACTTGTGGAAGTAGGGGCGATAGGATCGATCAGTGACAGAAATGTAAATTGGTACGAATTTCTCCAGTATCGTTACATTTAGAACATAAACCACTTTCTACAGATTTACAAACAAATCCCTAGCCATGTTTAGGTTTTGAACCTGATGTCCCAGTCCCTTTACCTTGAGCTGTCCCTGGACGTTCCTCAGCTGTTTCTGGGCCTCAGCGGCCTGCCTGTTGGAGTGGCTCAGCTGGATCTCCATCTCGTTCAGGTCTCCCTCCATCTTCTTCTTCACCCTCAGGGCATCATTCCTGCTCCTGACCTCAGAGTCCAGGGTGCTCTGCATGGAGTCAACCACCCTCTGGCTGTTCCTCTTGATCTGCTCCATCTCCTCATCCTTCTCAGCAATCTTCCTGTCCACCTCACCCTTGATCTGGTTCAGCTCCAGTTGCACACGCAGAATCTTGGATTCCTCGTGCTCCAGTGTGCCCTGGACAAACAGAAGCAGTCAGGCGAATTGTGTTCAATACATTTGGATATAGGAATTGAATATACCCTGAGTGTACCAAACATTAAGAACACCTTCCTAATATTGAATTGCTATTTTTCCCTCAGAACAGCCTCAATTCGTTCGGGTATGGACTTTACAAGGTGTTGAAAGCATTCCACAGGGATGCTGGCCCATGTTGACTACAATGCCTCCCACAGTTGAGTCAAGTTGGCTGGATGTCCTTTGGGTGGTGGACCATTCTTGATACAAATGGGAACTGTTGAGCGTGAAAAACCCAGCAGCTTTGCAGTTCTTGACACATTTAAACATGTACGCCTGGCACCTACTACCATACCCCGTTTAAAGGCAATTAAATATTTTGTCTCATTCACCCTCTGAATGGCACACATACACAATCCATGTTTCAATTGTTTCAAGGCTTAAAATTCCTTATCTACACTGATTGAAGTGGATTTAACAAGTAACATCAATGCAGGATTATAGCTTTCACCTGGATTCACCTGGTCAGTCTATGTCATGGAAAGAGCAGGTGTCCTGAATGTTTTGTACACATATGACTACAATAAACTCCAATACAGGGAGCATTAGACTGTAGTTGGCATTGCTAGTGTAACACTGCTTTTCCCATCAAACAGCTGTAGTTTGTACCTCAGCCTCCTCCAGAGCGGTCTGGATCTCAGACTTCTCTGTCTCCACGGTCTTCTTGGCCTTCTCCAGCTCATGGATGCTCTTGCCAGTCTCTCCGATCTGCTCAGTCAGGTCAGAGATCTCCTCTGCACACACACACACACAGGAGCAGTTTAGACTTGGGAGATTTTCAGTGGATATCACCAATGTACTGAAGTTGACATTGAATCATAATAACAGTTAATTAATTAACAGCACTTCATGCGGTCTTGCAAATCTAATTGCCCTCCACATCCTTGGGTTGATCAAAGGAATAGCGATCACAAGTTTAAAAATATATATATATTTTGAACTGAACATGAAAACTCTGAAATGGTGTAATAGTAATTTGGATGATTACAGTTCCCTCCATTTTCAAAACACTAGTCAAACATGAGCCAAATAGAACTGCTGTCAAATGCTCACGTTGCAGGTTCTTGTTCTCTCTCTTCAGGGTCTCCAGATGATCCAGAGCCTCCTCGTAGGAGTTCTTCATCTTGAAGAGTTCAGTGCTCATAGAGCGAGCCTCCTTCTGAGCTCCTTCCAGCTCAGCCTGACCCTCCTCATACTTCTGCTTCCACTCTGCCAGAACCTAGGGAAATACATGGGATTTTCATTAAAAGTCATAGATGAAGAGTTTTGATTCATAAATATGCTACAATTATACTACAATTGATCATATTGCAGACAGTAAATATCACCCAAGTGTGAGGTTTCTTTCTTTTGACCTTGTCAAAGTTCCTCTGCTTCTTGTCGAGGTTGGCGGCCAATGCATTGGCTCTCTCAACGTCAATCATGAGGTCCTCCACCTCTCCCTGCAGCCTCTGCTTGGTCTTCTCCAGGGAGGCACACTTGGAGTTGGTCGCCTCAATGGTCTCCTCAGCCTCCTGCAGACGCTGGGCCAGCTTCTTCCTGTTGGACAACAGAGGGAGGTTTTAGGGGCTGAAACAAATGTTACAATTCATGTTGATGTAGCATTTTCTCAAAGCCCCCTACCACCCTCACCATCCACACCATATATTTGAGTTTTTTCTGTTGCGTGTGACTCACTTGGCCTCCTCCAGCTCCTCTGTGCGCTGGATGGCATCAGTTTCATACTTAGTCCTCCACTGAGCCACCTCACTGTTGGCCTTTGACATGCCGCGTTGCAGCTCTGCCTTGGCCTCCTGCTCCTCCCTCAAACTGCTCCCTCAGGAGGTCACAGTCATGGCGGGCAGACTGGACACCGTGGGCCAGTGCGTTTTTAGCCTGTGAGAGAGAAAGACAAAGAGAGATTTGAGAGATAGTCAAACAAATTATAGTAGAAGTCTCTGAGGGTGGCGTAGTCACCATCTATATGAAGATATGGCTCTAAAACAGGGTTGTCCAACTGGCGGGCCACAATAATATTTGGCCCCTCAAGTTTTCGGGGGGTGGGGGACTATAAAAGACAGTAAAAACATTTTTGGGGAAATCTGTTCCAAAGTATTCTTCAGGACAGGGGCCTACCCCCTCAGGACCGCACCCCCAGCCATCCTCACGTACTTTGTGCCCCCTTCGATTTTTATTTTGGGGTGCATGACGCCCATGTATGTGATCGTATAGAAATGTAAGCAAGGTTTGAAATAATAATGTTTTAGTCAAATATTATATCTGTTTGTGCTTCTTGCGTTCAATTTGCAGTCTACAAATTATTTGTAATTATGTTCCGGCCCCCTGACCATCCGCTCAAGAAAAAAATCAGCACACGGCTGAATCTAGTTGATGATCCCTGCTCTAAACTCTGTGGTCGGTGGAGTCCATTTTGGGTTCCTTACCTTGACCTCTTCCTCAATCTGCCTCTTCAGCTCCTCCACCTGCTGAGTGAAGGCCTGTTTTCCTCTGGTCAGCTGAGACACCAGGGCTTCCTTCTCCTCCAGCTGGCGGCCAAACTCACCTGCAGGGATAGAGGGACATCTTGTTAATGAGGTCTATGTTCTCCAAGATTGAAAATGGAGTTTGAGGTATTGTAGGGCAATGTTAGGTGGTGAATAGTATACCAGGACCAGTGGAGGCTCCTCAGAAGAGGAAGGAGAGGACCATCCTCCTCAGTGAAATTCATTAAAAATAAAAATAGTGAAACATTTAAAAAGTTATCTTTTTTAGATTAAACTACGCTAAATATATTCACGTCACCAAATAATTGATTAAAACACATTGTTGCGAAATGAAGGTCTACAGTAGCCTTCACAGCACTCTGTAGGGTAGCACCATTGTTTAGCCGGAGGACAGCTAGTTTCCGTCCTCCTCTTGGTACATTGACTTGGTTCTCACCCCCTTCCATAGACTTACACAGTAATAATGACAATGTACTGCAACCTATCATAGCTCTTGCAGCATGAACGGACATGTTTTTTTTCTCACTTTCACTTAGCTAGCGAATGCAGCTTGCTAGTTTAGCTTACTCAAACACCCGGCTCAAATGCTATGTTAGTTAGCTGGCTATGGCTATTCAACACTGGAACTCTTCCAAGTCAAGGCAAGCTTTTGGTTTTATTAATTTATTGCCGGTGTAACTGCTAAACTGCTTGCTGACTGTACTGCATGATTGTAGCGGGTTTACTAACGTGTTAGTTCTAGTAGCTATGTTGACTAGCTATGGTGACAAAACTGTAGGCTGTGTGTAGCAGTTAGTGGTTATGATATGAAGGTTTGGATTGGAAAGTTTTTTTTCGCCTGATCACAGACAGCTGATGTGTTTTGCACTGAAGTCCAGATGTCAAGGGAAAAGGTGAGAGGAGGAGAGCGCGTAGATGCGAGAAGGAATTATACAACGAGCAAAATGATCATGCTTTTTGTATGTGGCTTCTATGAAAGTGAACTGTGTTTGCGTGTGATCAGGGATGTATTCATTCCGCCGATTCTGTTGGAAAATGTTTCTTAAACGGAAGCAAATGGAACAAAATGAGGATAAACATACCTGAATTTGTCCAATAGAAACTCTCGTTTGCAACTGTTGGACTAATGATTACAACCTAGATCAGCTAGATTCAGGTAAGAGTGTGCAAGGCGGTATTGAATGTGTCACTGTCTCTCACCTCGATTACTCTAATTTTTCTCTCAACCTGTGCACCTACATTGTAAACTTTCATTCATAGGCTAGGTTGTAGAAACCTCATGATGGGTATAGGGAAAATGTTAGTATCATGTAGTAGCCTAAACCTATCGATGTTACATTGAGCTGGGTGAATCAAATATGAATGAGTCATCCAATATGCTGTAATAGAAATAAGGCCATGCTCCTAAAAAAATGCATCATCCTCCTTCATCTTAAACATCACCGGCCGCCACTGATGTGGACTATGGACATAAATCCACAACACAGTTTATTGTGTTCTACTGAAGTAAAGCATTAGTTTGTTGTTCATTGTTGATGGTACCATTTTCTGTCAGGAGTCTGGCCCTCTGTCCACTGATGTCGTTGACCTGGCGAACATTCTCATCATTCTTAGTCTTGAGCTCGCTCAGCTGGTCCTCAAGAGTACGGCATATCTTCTCCAGATTGCCCTGTTAGTGAAACATGTTCCATAATTACTTTAGATATGGGACTCCTGTCAACCTCAGTTCAGTTGAATGGTAATGTAGTTGGCCCTCCTCAACACTGCTTGACCAAAACATCACTACTCACCTTAGCCTTGGCGACGGCCTCCATGTTGCTGGAGAGGTCATCAATCTCCATCTTGTACTCGCTCTTCTCCTTCTCCAGCTTCTGCTTGACGCGCTGCAGGTTGTCGATCTGCTCCCCGAGCTCAGCCACACTGTCAGCCTGCTTCTTGCGCAGAGCGGCGGCTGTGGCCTCGTGCTGCAGGGTGGACTCTTCAAGATCACGACGCAGCTTCTGGAACTCAGCCTCACGCTTCTTGTTCATCTCAATCTGAGCAGCAGTGGCGCCTCCGGCCTCCTCTAGCCTCTCGCTGATCTCCTCAAGTTCCCTGGAGAGATCGGCCCTCTGCTTCTCAACCTTAGCCCTGGCAGCACGCTCAGCCTCAATTTCCTCTTCCAGCTCCTCAATACGGGCCTAGAACAGGGGGCAGAAGCAGGGGGGATGAACACTACAATATAGTTGAAACAATTGAACCTAAAAAAATAATAATAGTAGGTATATTTTGCATAAATGTGTTAATGCAAAGACAGTTAATATATTCAGTAGACAGTGTCCAATGCGGGAACCAAAACATTTACATTTACATTTTAGTCATTTAGCAGACGCTCTTATCCAGAGCGACTTACAGTTAGTGAGTGGATACATATTTATTTATTTTTCATACTGGAATCGAACCCACAACCCTGGCGTTGCAAATGCCATGCTCTACCAACTGAGCTACATCCCTGCCGGCCATTCCCTCCCCTACCCTGGACGACTTGTGCGCCGCCCCATGGGCTACGACAGAGCCTGGATTCGAAACAGGATCTCTAGTGGCACAGCTAGCACTGCGATGCAGTGCCTTAGACCACTGCGCCACAAAACCACAATTAAGAAGCATCATCTTTACAACAGTAAGAAGCACTAGCAAGAAACACCATCTTCCAACAAACTGAGCCATCAGAAGAAACCGGGAAAAATGTGTGCTACCAGAATAATGTTTTTCAAGAAATGATTCAAGTCTGTGCTTTCCTGTACTGGAGCTTAGATCCTGTACTAATATACACTAATATATTCAGTAGACAGTGTCCCATGCAGGAACCAAAACCACAATGGTAAGAAGCACCAACCAGAAACACCATCTTCCAACCTACTGAGCCATTAGAAGCCACCAGGAACACTGTCTGCTACCAGAAAGTGTTTTTCAGGAAATGATTCAGTTGTGGGCTTTTATCCTGTACTGTACCTGGAGTTCCTTGATCTTCTTCTGCAGCTGAGCTCCCAGAGACTGCTCATCCTCAATCTTGCTGAGGAGCTGAGTGGTCTCAAACTCCTTCCTAAGAAACACAAATACGCCAATTGCAGAGTTGGTTTCGGTTCGATAGTGTAAAGGGAGAGTATCATACCATTCACTTTGCTTTTAAAGGGATACTTCAGCATTTTGGAATCTACTTCCACAGAGTCAGATGAACTTGTGGATACCATTTTTATGTCTCTGCATCTAGTATGAAGGAAGTTAGAAGTAGTTTTGCGAGCCAATGCTTACTAGCATTAGCACAATGACTGGAAGTATATGGTATCTACTAGCATGCTAGCAGTTACTATAGACTTCCAGTTATTCCGCTAACACTAGTTAGCAACTTCAAACTGCATGCAGAGACATAAAAATGGTATCCACGAGTTCATCTCAGTCTGGGGAAGTAGATAAAGGGCTTCCTGAAGTATCCCTTTAAGAATCACATGTATATGCTGATTCATAATTACAAGAATTAGCCAAAAACAGGTAGCAGGTAATACTGTTGTGATTTGTTTGTGTTTACTTCTTGATTTTCTCATCAGCCTGCTGCTTGTCATTCTCCAGGTCCATTATGGACTCCTGGGCGAGTTTCAGATCTCCCTCCAGCTTTCTCTTGGATCTCTCTAGGTCCATACGGAGCTTCTTCTCTTGCTCCAGAGAACCCTCAAGCTATAAGATAAAAACAAATATATTATTAAAATCTAAACAACTGAAGATAATATCATCTTACATTCTATCATGGTTAAAATGTCGAACTCCACTCACGTCGTCCACTTGCTGTTCCAGCTTGGTCTTGGCCTTGGTCAGAGTGTTGACTTTGTCCTCCTCTGCCTGCAGGTCGTCCAGTGTCTGCTGGTGGGCCTCTTGGAGGGCTTTCTTCTCCTTGGTCAGCTTGGCAACACTCTCATCCATAGATGCCATCTCCTCTGTCAGGTTTTTAACCTGAAAATGGTCACAACATAATTATACTTCACCATAAAGGGGAGATTTAGTTTGTTATATTTTACATTCATTTAAATTAGAAATGTGTCAACAAGTACTGTACTATAGATTCAACACTAGATGGTAGTGTACACCATGCCAGTGTACTGAGTGGAAGTCATAAATGAGTGGGGAACAGAACATGCAATGAATGTGGGGAGTACGCCGCAACTGAAATTCACCCACAATACAACTTGAATTCCATTTCTGTTAAGCTATGTTTTGAGTTGATTATTGTTTGGATTATTGTTTGGTTAGACTGTCTATGGTAAAACACAAGACCTTGTTTTCGGTGGCATGCTTCTCCTTCTCCACTTTGGCCAGGGTGAGCTCCAGGTCATCGATGTCCTTCTTCAGCTCAGAGCACTCATCCTCCAGCTTCCTCTTCTTGGCAGTCAACTCGGCATTGATCTCCTCCTCATCCTCCAGCCTCTCGGTCGTCTCTTTGAGTTTGGCCTCCAGCTGGATCTTGCTCTTGATGAGCCCCTCGCACCTTTCCTCGGCATCGTTCAGACTCTCTCCTTCCTGGTTTCAGAACACGAGGACAAATCAGAGGCCTTACTTTGTGTATCAAAATATACACTTTAGTCAAAGAGGTCAGATTAAATCAATAGAAATTCATGAAATAAATACAGCATATTTTAATAAATACAGCCACATACTTTACAGAGAATTCATATGTGTGTGTGTTCATCTGTGTATTCATGTGTGTGTAAATGTGCCCTTATGATGGTCGTCTTTCACTCACAGATGCAACTTGAAGTGCCAGGTCATTCTTCTCCTGCGTCAGGGCCACCAACTTCTCCTCCATTTGCTTCTTCGTGGCCAGAGCCTTGGCCAGGTCTGCCGTCATCTTCTCATAGTTCTCCTTCATGTTGGCCAGCTCCTTCTCAGTCTCAGCGCTCTGCAGCAGGGGCTTGATCTTGAAGTACAACTTCATCCATGGCCAGGTTTTCACATTCATGAATGAGCGGACGTTGTACTGGATGGTGAAAATGGAATCTCTGGTCGACAGAAAGGACAGAGTTACATGGTGAGTGATATCCCACTGGGCGCAAATGTCAGTTCAACATCTAGTTTTGATTTACATTTGGTTGAGTTGTCAACTAACGTGAATTCAACGTGAGAAATCAACCAAAAATGTCACCATGTTATTGTTTTTAGGTTAAAAGTTGGGTGAAAAAATAGAAATTTCAAATCCACGTTGATTCAACGTCATCACACTGAATGTTTTGGTTGAAATGATGTGGATATAACGATGATTCAACCAGTTTTTGCCTATTGGGATGCTTAATAAAGCTACATTCTGGGAGTCGAAGAACAACAAAACCAGCGCCACCTTTTGTATACAGCTGAGGAATAGGGCTAGGGAAATGTAACCCCTCTGAAACTCATAGACAGCTCTCTAGATGCAAGGACTGACAGGTGATGCTGAGCTCATGAGGCATTTTATATTTTTCAAAAATGAACGGGTTAATATCACAAATGTATATGCCAATTGAACAGCTTGCCACATCCCAAACTGCAACTTTAATAGAGCATTATAAGACGTACTTTCTCATTCTGAACAACTCACAGCATATACAGCATGTCATCATAATGCATTAGATACAGGTGGTTGACAGTATGCTTTGCCAAGATGTCCACTATTCCTCACCTCCTCTCCATCATCTTGGTGAACTCTCTCCTCATGAGGAATCCACGGCTGAGAGCCTGGACCATGCCGACCAGAGAGGCCAGCTTCTCATCTCTCATCTCCTCCAGGACACCCAGAAGACCGGCTTTGAAGAACACCTGAAACACAGGTTAACATGGTCAATGGAACCACAGATGGTGACAGATAGAAAGGGTTGAATCAAAAGAGGGGAACATCTCCACTAGATTGATTCCAACTACAAACTTTGCAATACTTACAAACAAACCATGGGATAGGTTGTTTATAAGTTGTAAGTTATTGTACAGTTTTACAGTGCCTTCAAAAAGTATTCACACCCCTAAACTTTCTCCAGCCTGAATTTAAAATGGATTACATTGAGATTTTGTGTCACTGGCCTACACACAATACCCCATAATGTCAAAGTGGAATTATGTTTTCAGACACATTTTTACAAATTAATAAAAAAAGGAAAATGCTTACAAACAAACCATGGGATAGGATGTTTCTAAGTTGTTAGTTATTGTACAGTTGTAGATTAATAATGTCCACAGATACAGATAACTGCAGCCATACCACTCTGACACAATGCACATGATAATGAGTTGAGTTTCTCCTCTATACTTCTATGACATTGAAGTAAAAAACACTACAATGTTTTTCCACCTTTTCCTTTAGTTAAATGAAGAAGAAGGAACAAAAGGATGGATAGATCAACTGGATAGTTTTTATATGGTAAGGGTTTAAATTATCATTGAAGTTGTGTTTTGTTGTCAGCTTTTGCTGGGGGTATTTGACTGACTTTGGTGTGTCCAAACTTGTAATCTTCGTGATTCACATCAATGGACCCAAGCAGCTTCTCAGAAGCCTTCTTGTTGTCCATGAACTGGCCCTCGGGGATGACACTGGCATTCAGTACTTTGTACCTGAATGAGGAGTCATTTTTAACATATGTGAAGTTGTAATATGTTGGTTATATTTCGTAAAAGGTAAGCCTATTCTGATGCTGGGAAATCCCTTGAAGCAGATCTTTCTGTGTGTGTGTGTCCGTGTGTACCTCTGCTTGAAGTCAGCATAGATGATTCTGCTGGGGAAGCCCTTTCTGCAGATCCTGATACCCTCCAGTACACCATTACACCTGAGCTGGTGGATAACCAGGAAGTTCTCCATCAGACCTGGTAAAACAAACCAGGACTCTATTCATAAACTGTTTAAAGATTGGGCTTGTTAAAGTCACTGATACTGTACTGATAAGATGTAATATTTAACTCAATATTTCTTGTACCTGGAGTCTTTGACTCGTTGGGGATCAGGCAGCGCACAAAGTGAGGATGAGTGCTCCTCAAGTTGGTCATCAGCTTATGTAAGTTCTCCTGTAAGAGGGTTACAAACCATTTTCTCAGACATCATTTATGATTATCAAGGCACCTCTTGAAGGACTGAATATGCAACTTTCAAAAGCTCACCCTGAACTGGGAGGACACAGTCTGCATGGAACCACCCTTCTTCTTGCCTCCTTTCTTGCTTGTATCTGTTAAAATGGGGAAAAGTTCAAGATAACTAGAAAAGTACATAGAAATCTAGAGTGGTCTTGTCTCCAGAAAGCACATTCATTATAAACCAGAGAGTCTCGGGTTAACTTCACACTTATCTAGAGGCAAATGCTGCCAAGGAGATTATGTAAAATAACACCTATTATATGAGTAAATTAACCCAGTGATAAACCCTGAGAAATTGTGATATATTCAAAGACTTATAAGAAATGTGGGTCTGAGTTGTAGCTAGTGCTTAATTAAATATTTTGACGTGTTGCTAGCCTTACCCTCTGGTGGGGCAGCGGGATACAGGGCAGCCAGAATTTTGACTCCTGACTTCCCATATAACTGACAAACTGAGTCGTTCAGGGGGTCCTTGTTCTTCTCCAGCCAGCCAGTGATGTTGTAGTCCACAGTACCGGCATAGTGCACCAGGGAGAAGTGGGCCTCTGCCTTGCCTTTGGCAGGCTTGGGCTTCTCAAACGCCTTTGTTTTCCCAAGATGTTGGGAGTACAGCTTGTCCTTGAAGGTAGTGTCTGAAGACTTGGGGAACATGCACTCCTCTTCAAGGATGGAGAAGATGCCCAATGGCTTTACGAAAAGAGATGTATATCAAATTAGTGATATTTACATTTAGGATTACATTCATTCCTTTAGTAAACATGCTATTATATGATTATATTCATTTAGAGGCACATAATAGGAAACATATTGAGTTCTCAACAGTCAGATACGTTGTAAAACTGTGATAATGTCTCACACAGCGCTCCCTATGAGCTTTGCTGTTGTGGTCCGTTATAATCCTCACAGACAGTTTACCTTCTCAATAAGCTCAATGCAGGCAGCCAAGTCCATGCCGAAGTCAATGAAGGCCCAGACAATTCCCTCCTTCTTGTACTCCTCTTGCTCCAGGACGAACATGGTGTGGTTGAAAAACTGTTGCAGTTTCTCATTGGTGAAGTTGATGCACAGCTGTTCCATGCTGTTGTACTGTTGATGGAGTTTTAAAAGGGATAATTTCATCATACAAGGCTGTAATCCATCTCAATCAAAATGAATTATCTTGTTCTGGTCTCATACTCACATCAAAGATCTCAAACCCGGCAATATCGAGCACACCGATATAGAACTGCCTTGGCTGCTTGGTGTCCAACATTTCGTTGATACGGATGACCATCCACAAGAACATCCTCTCATAGATAGACTTGGCCAGAGCCATGACTGAGTTATTAACCTGCAATGATAATACCTCAAATTAATACATGAGATATTGACCATGTCCAGTGATAAGGTGATAATAATTTTGGGAAAACAACAACACTATCCAAAAAAAGCAATGCACTCTTTCCCAAAATAATTCCGGTCCACAGAGAAAATGGTAGATGCTGTGTTTGGCCGCCTTACCTGAGGCACAGTCTGTCCCTTGGTCACATACTCGTTGCCGACCTTCACTCTGGGGTAGCACAGAGCCTTCAACATCTCAGCTGAGTTCAGGCCAAGCAGGTAGCCGATTTTATCAGCCACTGGAGAGAGAACCAACAACAACAGAATCAGGAACACAAGATGGCTTGTTTCTGATGTCAAACTGGCAAAATAGTTTGGTCAACTTCTTTGTGAGTTAGGTTTTGATTCACCCACATCCATAATTTAAAATAATTTCTGGAGGTTGGAATTTGTTCTCTAGAAATGATCTCCTGCCTGACTTTCATGTGTCACTGTCTGTCTTACATGTTCTATTTCTATGTTTGGGACTGGGAATGGGACTAATGCTTTACATATTGTATATCTATGAGTGGGACTGGGAATGGGACTAATGCTTTACATATTGTATATCTATGAGTGGGACTCACCCTCTGTGCCGTCTGGCTCGGCCTGCTCCTCACGCTGCTTCTGCTTGAATTTCAAGTTGCCGTGGTGCACTACAGCTCCTGTGAGCTTGTAGATGCCAACCTTCTCATCATTAGTGAAGCCCAGGATTGTAATGGCATCCTGGCATTAAAGAGGAAGTACAACAGTGATGAACTGAACGGTAGTTTGCTCAGTTACACTACAGTTCTGCGCTGCTCACTGCAGAACAATGGGATGGATAGATTTGACTGGCTTCTCTGTTCCACATGATAACGCTTGGCCAACACACTAGTAGATGGCAGCACAAAAGGAGTTTTACACAGTTCCACAGGGTTCTTAGTGGCACTCTCTTGTGGATGTCGTACCCATTCCCTATCTAGAGTTTGGTTAACCCTTTGTTTGACTCACGTCTGTGGCATCCAGCTCTTCATTGTCATTGATGCTGGCCACAGTGATCTGACCCTGGCTGCACATGGGGAAGTCGTAGGGGTTGGTGGTGATGAGCGCCATTTCTGTGGATGACAGAGAACAGCTTGTCAGTTAAATCTCTTAGAATTCTGCCATCCTACCTTTACAGTATCTCTCCCTCCTTTACTCAATAGATGGACTCAAGGATACATGTAGTATATAATAAATAGCATCAAAAGAGGGGACTGAGACTTGTGGACTAGTGTGATCACAATGCATTACTAGATAGATTTTTCCCAAAGACATGACCCATGTCTAGATGCCTTGTTACCTTGGATGTAATCATTGTAATAGTATTATTAGTGTAGACTATGAACATTTTTAATAAGTTCCACAGATGGGGGTGTGAATAATTTCCCATGAACCTCTACTTTGCCATACCAACTATCTCAGGTTTGTGGCCTGTCATCATCTGGAAGAAGATGTGGTAGCCTCTCTCATCGGGCAGCTGGAAGGACACTCTGGACTTCTCCAGCAGGTCTGAGGGAGAAAGATTGAGTGAGTGAGTGAGTGAGTGAGTGATTGAGTGAGTGAGTGAGTGAGTGAGTGAGTGAGTGAGTGAGTGAATGAGTGAGTGAGTGAGTGAGTGAGTGAGTGAGTGAGTGAGTGAGTGATGAGTGAGTGAGTGAGAGAGAGAGAGATTGTAATATTAGATAACATTTGATGATATCATCTCCAACAAAGAATCTGTGTGAATTTAGGAAAGCATTGAGAAACAATTAAAACCAACTCACAGGTTTCAATGTCAGCTTTAGCCAGTTTACCACCTTGGAAGTGAATCCTGATGAATTTACCCTATAGTAGTGCATGGGGTTAGAAATAGGTCAACAAATAAATCTAACATTTGTTATTGGATAGACCCCTTTAAATGTTACAGTTTGTTGGACATTTATTGATATAACAATTGGGAACTACTGAAATACTTTTTTTGCAATATAAGGTAACTTCTACAGAATACCCTTCATACTTACAAAGCGAGACGAGTTGTCGTTCCTCACTGTCTTGGCATTACCGTAAGCCTCCAGCAGAGGGTTAGCTGCAATGATCTGATCCTCAAGAGACCCCTGATTGAGACAAACACAAGTTGCTCAGAAACTGGTAAAGTAATTTTTTCTTGGAATGTGTTAAAAAGGCAAACATGAGCCCAACCTACCTGCATTTTGCTGGGGTCTGCTTCCTTCTTCTTCTCGCCACTAGACACTGCAATGGTGGCGAAGTACTGGATGACACGCTTGGTGTTGACAGTCTTTCCTGCACCGGATTCTCCACTGGTTTATATGACAGAGAAAGAGGGGTTTTAGTTACATGTTTGAGTGACAGATTGGTTTCATCTGTAAGAAAGATTTAAAAAAATACACTGTTGACCTGTTTTACTAATATTCCCATTTATCAACTCATTATTACACATAGCCTAATGCTCTAATCCATTCATAATGTCATGTATTTCATCACACCAAGAGACCCAACTTATTACAATAGAAACACTTTCTCAAGTGACATTTTAGTAAACAACTTACGTAATCAGGACGGACTGGTTCTCCTTATCTGGAACCAAAAAACATATTGCTTATCATACTCAAGCAACATTATGGGTACATTATTGCATTCAAAGCATGAATTTCATTTTGGAACATTTCCCATTCAAAATCAGAAATCGGATATTCCCAGCAAACTGTTCTACCTAGACTAGAAAACAGTAGATACCTCTCCAAAGCATATTTTAACTTCCATTCATCCATCCATAAACACTTATGGACTTATGGACATCCATCCAACCATCCAACCATCCATCCATCCATCCATCCATCCATCCATCATCCATCCATCCATCCATCCATCCATCCATCCATCCATCCATCCATCCATCCATCCATCCATCCATCCATCCATCCATCCATCCATCCATGAAAGCTCGTACCAATCAGCATGAACTGAAAGGCGTTGTCAGAGACGGAGAAGATATGGGGTGGAGCCTCCATCCTCTTCTTCCCTCTGTAGGCGTTGACAACCTCTGCATCGTACACTGGGAGCCACTTGTAGGGGTTCACCGTGGCACAGAAGAGCCCAGAGTAGGTCTGGATGAAAGTGATTAAATTAAATTAGGGGATTAGTAAAGTCAGATGGACTTTTACCTGGATTTATGTGAGGATGTGGGTGTACTTTGGTATAATGATGTGGGTCTACTGTATGGATATGTTTTGGTTTCTACCATTCATTTATGTATAGTACTGTATGTGTGTATTTCTTATGTTCATGTATGTGTGTGTTTGTATATGCAGGTTTCTTACATAGATCATCCATGCTGCATAACGCTCTTTGAGGTTATACAACACAGAGGCTTCATTCAGGTAGGTCATCATGGCCATGTCCTCAATCTTGTCGTACTTAGGGGGTTCATCTCGTAGATGTCTGCATCTTTGAACTCTTTTCCTTCCTGAAACAGTCAGAAATCTAGATTACATACAGATCAAAGTGGACATGACTGAATGTTTTTTGCTCATTAAATACAAGTTTAATCATTTAAAAAATGCATATCCACATTCAATCCAACTACTTTGTCATCACCCACTGACACATGACTGGTGATTCTTAACTAGTCAATAAAATAAATTAAATGTCATTTTTAAATAGCTGCGTTAAAGATGATGTATTTGAAGGTTATATTCTGCTTACAAAAAAAAGAAATGCTTCTTAATATATATTTTGTTAAAGATTTTATATTTTATATTGAAATATTTTTGATCATTTTGAAGATTTTTCAAGAAATTGAGTAATTGCACAAACTTGAATACTTTTCAGATCAGGCTTACCTCCTTAGTGCCGTCAGGTTTGGTGACTGTTACAGTACACTTCCCATCGGCCCTGGCAGTGATCAGACCCTTAAGGTACAGCTCCGCCTTGTCTGCCACATAGCAGGAGTTTTTTGAATCAAAGGGTGCGGCTTGTGCCTCCATCCTCTCCTTCTCAGATTTACGGAGGTATATGGCAGCCTTGCCGTAGATTTGCATCTCAGCGTCCGTACTCATGGTGACGGATCACTAGGAAAGAGGAAAGAGATGAAACAAGAAACATGATTGACTCTGTGGTGCTTCCTGCCCAGTCAACAGAGTTAGATGAGCGGAATCTCTCAGAATATTCTCATCACTTTTTATGTGAAGACTCAAACCATGTCTCACCTTCTTTTTTCCCCTCCTACAGATGAATGTGTACTTCTTGGAGGACCCTGTGAAACATGTGAGTGTTGTGAAAACGCACAAGTCTAATGCAGTGGAGGCTGCTGTGCCATAATAATGGCTGGGGCGTAGCAAATGGAATGGCATACAGACACATGGAAACCATGTCTTTCATGTATTTGATACCATTCCACCTATTCCGCTCCAGTCACTACCACGAGCCCGTCCTCCCCAATTAAGGTGCCACCAACCTCCTGTGGTGTAAAGCCTTATCATTTAGCCCCGAAGGGCTAGAAAACATTTAACTAAATAATTACGGCCATGTCCAATTCAACTACAGGTGTAACTGATAACTTTCATTTCCCTAGTGTCAACTCACTTTAATACATTATTTTATTTTTTGTTATTAAAATGAATACCCCTGATAACCCAGTTACATTCTAGACCACCCCCTCAATTTACAAACAAGTGCAGGAGCACCGCTTTTGACGGTAAAGGATATATATATTTGTTTTACACTGTAAACCAATGCCACTTGATATCATATTGTCAAATCTTACAAGAGACATGCAGAACTCAATTCAAACAGGGCAGATAGTTACTGCCTCAGATGCTGAGTGCAAAGATGAGACAAATGTAGAAATCTAAGGAGGTGGAGAGGTCTTACCACAGAGGAAGAAGGTATCTGACTTATAGATGCTGGGGCCTCAGCCTCCTTATATCTGGTTGGAAGTGCTAACCAAGCAGAAGTTAATTATGGACCACTCTGGGGAAGGACATGGACTGTAGGAGAGACCTCCCCCCCAGACCTGTGTGTCTGTCCCTAACTAGCACCTCCCACTTCCAGGACCACCACACTCCCATTACATGACTTTTTAATGTCATATTTGTCCCTTAATTGAATTTTACTGAATTTACATAAGAGATATTTCATTACTAATAGTTATAACAATATCAGAAGTTTGATTTATCAAATGTATTCCAATGTTACTTCTACTGAACCTTATATACTGTAATGGAGTGAGTCCATGTTGCCCCACTACTCTAAAATAGGTTTCATGAAATCTAATCTGACCTTATTTAGTTCCATTTTAGTGGCATTAATCCTCATCAACAAATTTATATATGTTCACCTATTATTTCTATTATTTAGCTTGTAAACACATCTGAACTGTCTCCTCACCTCATACTTGTTACGGAGTTGGCCGTTACCTCGTGCCTTGCTTAGTTTGATTTATCACCCTGGTAGAACCATATTAAATAAAACAAGAACAGATTTAAATTAATATTTAAAAGCTAGAACAGAAACATTTATAATTTCAATTACAGCTTATAAAACTTTTAAATGTTATGTGTAGTTTTTATCTACAGTATGATCTATTGAAGATGCTGAAGGAGCTTCTATTTGTCTCACATTTCAGTTGGCTAAAACGGTCCAGTAGGATTCTTATGACTTACATAACACCATACCAGTATTTCAATCATCTTATCCACTCATATTGCTGACAGCGATATAACTGCCTCAGACTTTTATTACACTCTGAAGTAAACCGCTTAGCAGCTGAACTGGCTTCAATAAAAGTGATGTAACATGAATAGGGAATAGTTACAATAAAGTAACAGATTCCTTTACATTTACATTATATTTGAATTAATCCTTTACGTTACAATTTTGATAACTTTTATAAAAGACAGCTGTAGGAACTTGCAGAAACACATTATTTTTAATACATGTAATTAAGCAAGTTCTTCTTTCAAGTCAGGCATTTCACATTCTTCAATGTCAAACACATCACTTCTGTTTTCAAACATCTGCATTCAAATAGACGTTTAAATGTTATTTGTGTCAAATATGGTGCAGCTAAATTAATGTTCAATAGGGTGAAACATTCAGACAAAAATATATTGTGAAGAACAGATATGACTGTCAGGTAGAATAGGGTATCATGTCAGCTCTATTCAATACCTTTCTATCAGCAATGTTCAGAACATTTCAACTCCCTGAATACTCCCTGTTCGTTCAGGTTCAGTGTCCACCCAGCACATCAGTACAAGACCCTCAATAGGGTGGAGCTACTGGATGCAGTAGTTGAGCAGGGGGCTGACCATCTGGAAGGACCCCATCAAGGCCTTTTCATTTCTTGGACTGTGCTCTCGTCTTCACTACAGCCAAGGTTTATTGTTTGGTATATCTGCCAACACAGCCTAATTCTGGCACCGATGCCACTGTTATTAGACAAGATATTTACTTGCCGTGTTTGTGGGTGGAGAGAACATTAACACCATGCAGACTAAATGTTTATGACATTAAGTTATTTTAATGTGCAAAAAATGGAATATGTACTCCTGCAGGGCCGGCTCCAAGCATAAGTGACATAAGCAGTCGCTACGGGCCCCCAGCGGTCGCTATGGGGATTCAGTCGGGATTCTCAACTTACTGTTAAGAGTTAGAACGGTGGAATAAGGTGCAAGTTCGAAATTTAGTTGTGCATCAGCAGTTTTTCTCTTGTTTTTTACAGTCACTGACAGTCACTCAATTAGCCATGTCATCTAACAATGTTTAGATTGGTAAGGTAGTCTAGCCAGCTATCTAAACTTGTAGTAATCATGGCCGAATACCGACCGGGCATGTAGGGCACATGCCGAGGACCCCTGACCACCAGGGGGCCCCCATTGATTTTGTTATTCACTCTCACTCAGATATCATTAACATGGCATAAGTCAAGGCAACGTGTAGAATTGCAAGAAATTAGCTTTAAAAACTGCCAACATTTCTCTCCACTCCAAGGCAAAATGGGTAGAATTGAAGGAAATAGGCTTAAAAGTGCAACAACAAAAAAAACGATCTCTGCCCCAAAATGTGTAGAATTGCCTAAACCTGCTTTAAAACATTTTCTCTACGTGTCGTTCAGTACAAACCCTTCCACAACGTAGCAAACATTCAAGTGAACTGAATGCACCTCAGGTGTTTAAATGTGTGTTGAATAGTGCCAGTTGGGAGTTAGAGGTGAGCAAGAGAAAGACATGTTTGTTGAATAGTGCCAGTTGGGAGTTAGAGGTGAGCAAGAGAAAGACATGTTTGTTTTTATTGTTTATTGCAGCCAAGTTTCATCTTAGCGAACGATGTGATGCGAACGGGCAAAAGCGGCGAAGGAGGGGCGCTCTTCTCAAATCTAACGGTAATCTGCGCCACTCGGTCCTGTTGTCAACAAGGCAACGTGATTCATCATTCAGAAAACATACAACATCTCTTTTCCATCAAATATATGTTTGAATTTTCAAACTAGTTTTCACTGGGAAGGCAGATAAAGCCATTTTATCAAAAGTAATCACTTTTGTATGTGAAAACACAGAATCGTCCTCATCACTCCACGTGCTTAATTAATTCACTTTTGTTTTGAGACGAGCTCACACCCGGGAGGAAGCCTGGTTCCAAAACTAATGCAATCAAAACTAAGCCGCTTCACCTGGGGCATGCACTGGACATTAATAGAACTCCCTCACTGGTATTTTGACCAATCACATCAGATATTTTCACATCAGATCTTTTTAAAAGCTTATCTGATTGGTCAAAAGACCAATTATTGAAAAAGAGATCAGAATTGGGCTGCCTGTCTAAACGCAGCCTAACATACTGAACCTGATTTTAAGTAATTAAGGGCTACATTGTAGATTATGATTACTTGATTTAGCTGAACCCACTGTGTTAGTGCTGGGGTGGAATAAAAGCCTGCAAACCATGTAGATGGGCTGTCAAGAACAGGAGTTGCAGGCCCCTGATATTCTGTTATTAACTGACAGAAGTCATTATGCAGTAGAGTAAACTGTCATTATAAAACTGTTATTGTACATATTTTGGCTTTGCCTTGGGAGGATAGCACCTCTTCATCCAATACATTTGAAGGGTGCTTTAAATGACTCAGTCTGTGCTCGCAAAGTAGTTTTATCACCACAGACAGGAGTTTGCCTGAGACACCCCCAGCGCTTTGGCTCACGTCAGCATTTTCTTTACATGATTCAATCCATTCAAATGTCACAGCCAGTAAAAATCTAAATCTGGATGTGAAATGTCACATGCTCTGGCATGGATCCACATAACAACCTAGCTTGGCTAATTCAGATTTTATTTTCCAGGTTTCATATCTCGCTGTAAATCTATTTTGGTGTCAGTAATGTGAGGACCTCATGGTCAACGAATAAGGTCAAAATAATGTGCTGGCCTGTATTATATCTCTCTGTATTCCACAGCATAGGTTACAGTGGTGTGTATTCATGGATGCCAAGGGAAGCCAGGCTTCCCAAAAAAATGGACCAATTAAAAATAAACATATAACATAACTTATATTTCGTCTCTCTGTTTCATAATTCCCCCAGCAAGAGGCTGATAAGATAAGACATCTGTAGAATTTGATCCGATGATAGGTCAGATGCCCATTTTACACACACACAAACCTAGTGAAAGGAATTAATTAAGTTCTTGCCTAGCAACGGCGCTGTACCAATCTAAAAAATCCACATCAATGACACCCTCTGCTCTATTAACCCTGGTAACCTCAACCTGCCTTTCTCGCTCCAGACATTTCTGATCCCCAGCCCTATGGGCACCAGTGGCGTGTATTCATGGAAGCCAAGGGAAGCCAGGCTTCCCCCCCAAAAAAATGTCCAATAAAAAATGTACATTATTTATCTTTCGTCTATCTGTGTTTCATAATTGTCCTTCAAGTCGCAAGAGGCTGAATGTATCTCACCGGAGAAAGCATCCGAGCGAGCGAAACAGCGCCCCCTCTGTCTCTGTATGTGTAGGCCATCTATCTGATGCTGTCTGGTCAAAAAGAGTATGACATGTTGCCGACCGTAGGAATGAATGCAAGGGTAGCCAGCGAACATTTGGCCTCCCTTGATATATTTTTTTTATACAATAGTAGCCAATCAGTGTTGAGCTAAACTGAGTGAGCTCAACTGTGAATTGTCCTGGCGCACCAAACAAAAGTGTCAATCTCTGTGGTTCTAAATCAACAGTTGTTTAGTAGTCCGAAAATGTCGTAAACATTAACGTGCTTGACCGTGCTGTAGGTCAATTATCACAACACATTTCCCAGTGATTTTACCCACACACCGCTGCTGATAGGTTATGAGGTCTTCACTTTTCAGCATGCAGTGTGAAGTCATTGGAGGGCTAAATGTAATATGAATCTAATGCATTTACAAGGATGAACACTTGGATCAAATGGGGAGCTGTTGTGTTTTTCACCAACTTTTCTTTGGACAAACATACTAAATTGCATAAATGTCAGTTGCAAGACGTAGACAACCGTTTTACCCTCTGTCAGTGACCTTCGCCATGGCCAACGTGTGTAACTAGGTGTCAGAAATACATGCAGCCTGAAGTCATTAGGGATTTGCTTTATGACCCTCCGTCATAGAGATGGTATCAAACCACATCTGCTGAGCTGTTTCTTGAAACTCCAAGTTGATCCCATACAGTCGACGTCAGAGTTACAAGAAGCGAACCAAAGCAACAGATCATTTACAAGCCCAATATGGCCATGTTTAGAAACAGGTGTGTCAGAAATACAAAAATAAAGTGCCATAGGGGGGAGAGAATTGAGAACCACTGACTTAGTCAACCGTTCTCTATTGATACAAGGCCATGCGTGAGTCTTTCACAAGACACCGTCACTGGCTATAATCGTATATCAAATGTAGTGGCATAACACAAGAGATTAGATGTGGTCTCGTGTAGCTCAGTTGGTACAGCGTGGCGCTTGCAACGCCAGGGTTGTGGGTTCGATTTCCACGGGGGGCCAGTATGAAAAATGTATGCACTCACTAACTGTAAGTCGCTCTGGATAAGATATCTGCTAAATGACTCAAATGTAATGTAAATGTAATGAACAGGAATGACACTCACTGACGGATGCACAAAAACAATTGTGTGCAAACCCCACCCCAAAATATTTGAATGAGTCACATCAATCTTTTAGAAAGCTGATCTGATTGGTCAAAAGACCATTTATTGAAAAAAGATCAGAATTGGGCTGCCTGTCTAAACGCAGCCTAACATACTGAACCTGATTTCAAGTAATTAAGGGCTAAATTGAAGATTATGATTACTTGATTTCGCTGAACCTGCTGTGTTAGTGCTGGGGTGGAATAAAAGCCTGCACACCATGTAGATGGGCTGTCCAGAACAGGAGTTGCAGGCCCCTGATATACTGTTATTAACTGCCAGATGTCATTAAGCAGTTGAGTAAACTATCATTATAAAACTCATTGTACATATTTGATGTATTTTAGCAGGGCCTTGGGAGGATCGGATAGTAACTCTTGATCCAATACATTTCAAGGGTGCTTTAAACGACAGTCTGTGCTCGCAAAGTAGTTTTATCACCACAGACAGGAGTTTGGCTGAGACACCCCAGCGCCTTGGCTCACGTCAGCATTTTTCTACATGATTCAAACCATTAACATGTCACAGCCAGTCAAAATCTAAATCTGGATGTGAAATGTCACATGCTATGGAGAGACGGGGGCATGCTTTGGCAAGGATCCACATAACAACCAAGCTTGGCTAATTCAGATTTTATTTTCCAGGTCAAATATCTCGCTATAAATCTATTACGGTGTCAGCAATGTGAGGACCTCATGGTCGACTTATAAGGTCAAAATAATGTGCTGGCCTGTATCGAATCTCTCTGTGGTCCACAGTATACGGTCAAATCATTCACTAAACCCTAAACCTCAACTACATCTCGTAATGAATAATGTGGAAATTGAGCAAGTTGAGGTGACTAAACTGCTTGGAGTAACCCTGGATTATAGACTGTCATGGTCAAAGCATACTGATACAACAGTAGCTAAGATGGGGAGAACTATGTCCATAATTAAGCGCTGCTCTGCCTTCTTAACAACACTATCAACAAGGCAGGTCCTACAGGCCCCTAGTTTTGTCGCACCAAGACTACTGTTCAGTAGTGTGGTCAGGTGCCACAAAGAGGGACTTGGGGAAAATGCAGTTGGCTCAGAACAGGGCAGCACAGCTGGCCCTTAAAAGTACATGGAGAGCTGACATTGATGACGTGCATGTCAGTCTCTCCTGGCTCAGAGTGGAATGAGATTGACTTCATCACTGCCTGTTTTTGTGAGAGGTGTCGACGAGCTGAATGTACGGACACCCATGCATACCCCACAAGACATGCCACCAGAGGTCTCTTCACAGTCCCCAAGTCCAGAACGGACTATTGGAGGCGCACAATACTACATAGAGCCATGACTTCATGGAACTCTATTCCACATCAGGTAACTGATGCAAGCAGTAGAATCAGATTTAAAAAACAGGTAAAAATACACCTTGTGGAACAGCAGGGACTGTGAAGAGACACACACACAGGCACATACACACATACATATAAACACTCACTCTACACACACGTACACATGGATGTTGTATTGTAAATATGTGATAGTGGAGTAGTGGCCTGAGGGAACACACTAAATGTATTGGGTAAAGTGTTATGAAATATAATGTCATGTATTTTAAATTGTATATAACTGCCTTAATGTTGCAGGACCCCAGGAAGAGTAGCTGAACCCGCTGTGTTAGTGCTGGGCTGGAATAAAAGCCTGCACACCATGTGGATGGGCTGTCCAGAACAGGAGTTGAAGGCCCCTGATATACTGTTAATAACGGCCTGATGTTATTAAGCAGTTAAACTGTCATTATAAAACTATTATTGTAAATATTTGACGTATTTTAGCAGGGCCTTGGGAGGATCGGATAGTAACTCTTGATCCAGTACATTTTAAGGGTGCTTTAAATGACCCAGTCTGTGATCACAAATTAGTTTATCACCACAGACAGGAGTTTTCCTGAGACACTTTTCACGCATCATGTTCAAATCATCTATAAGTGACTTTGTTGAGCTTCACAATACATTTTTGATACTTTCGAATTATTTGGACATGATGCCCGAAAAATGCTAATATCGGTCCCATGACTTGAACGGGAATTGTGACACAAATGCTAAAACGGTAGCATTTGGAAACAGTGCCAGGGAAACTAAACCCAAGCATGGATTGCTGTCATACCTTGTCCATAGACTGCTTACAGGTAAGGAAACCAACATGTCATTTGGGTGAACTATCCTAAACATCAATCCAGGCGTTCTGAGATCTGGCATGCGTCTGCAATGTAGTCAGCATGGAGGGTGGCCATTTGCTTAAGAACCACAGATGTCACAAAACCTGCAACTTAATGTAATCTTGCAGACTGGGTAACTGCTCACCGTTCCAACACCATGTATCTGACACCATGTATCTGACACCATGTATCGGACACCATATATCTAACACCATGTATCTAACACCATGTATCTGACACCATGTATCTGACACCATGTATCTGACACCATGTATCTGACACCATGTATCTGACACCATGCATCTGACACCCCTTTATCTGACACCATGTATGTGACACCATGTATCTGACACCATGTATCTGACACCATGCATCTGACACCATGCATCTGACACCGTGGATCTGACACCATGTATCTGACACCACGTATCTAGTCTGTTTTGACTAACTGATTGGCCTTTATTCCAACCTAAAGGCCAAACAGTCTGTGGATTCTATTTATAGCCGTCTCATAAAAGTGTGAAGCCTCTGCTATGCTGACGAAGCTTTCTAGGGGGTCACAGTGGCGTGAGAGCTATCTAGGGGGTCACAGTGGCGTGAGAGCTATCTAGGGGGTCACAGTGGCGTGAGAGCTATCTAGGGGGTCACAGTGGCGTGAGAGCTATCTAGGGGGTCACAGTGGCGTGAGAGCTATCTAGGGGGTCACAGTGGCGTGAGAGCTATCTAGGAGGTCACAGTGGCGTGAGAGCAATCTAGGGGGGTCAAAGTGGCGTGAGAGCTAACTAGGGGGTCACAGTGGCGTGAGAGCAATCTAGGGGGTCACAGTGGCGTGAGAGCTATCTAGGGGGTCACAGTGGCGTGAGAGCTATCTAGGGGGTCACAGTGGCGTGAGAGCTACCTAGGGGGTCACAGTGGTGTGAGAGAGTTCTAGGGGGTCACAGTGGCGTGAGAGCTATCTAGGGGGTCACAGTGGCGTGAGAGCTATCTAGGGGGTCACAGTGGCGTGAGAGCTATCTAGGGGGTCACAGTGGCGTGAGAGCTGTCTAGGAGGTCACAGTGACGTGAGAGCTACCTAGGGGGTCACAGTGGTGTGAGAGAAATCTAGGGGGTCAAAGTGGCGTGAGAGCAATCTAGGGGGTCACAGTGGCGTGAGAGCTATCTAGGGGGTCACAGTGGCGTGAGAGCTATCTAGGGGGTCACAGTGGCGTGAGAGCAATCTAGGGGGTCACAGTGGCGTGAGAGCTATCTAGGGGGTCACAGTGGCGTGAGAGCTATCTAGGAGGTCACAGTGGCGTGAGAGCTATCTAGGGGGTCACAGTGGCGTGAGAGCTACCTAGGAGGTCACAGTGGCGTGAGAGCTATCTAGGGGGGTCACAGTGGCGTGAGAGCTATCTAGGGGGTCACAGTGGCGTGAGAGCTACCTAGGAGGTCACAGTGGCGTGAGAGCAATCTAGGGGGTCACAGTGGCGTGAGAGCAAACTAGGGGGTCACAGTGGCGTGAGAGCTATCTAGGGGGTCACAGTGGCGTGAGAGCTACCTAGGGGGTCACAGTGACGTGAGAGCTATCTAGGGGGTCACAGTGGCGTGAGAGCTATCTAGGGGGTCACAGTGGCGTGAGAGCAACCTAGGGGGTCACAGTGGCGTGAGAGCTATCTAGGGGGTCACAGTGGCGTGAGAGCTATCTAGGGGGTCACAGTGGCGTGAGAGCTATCTAGGAGGTCACAGTGCGTGTAGAGCTATCTAGGGGGTCACAGTGGTGTGAGAGCTATCTAGGGGGTCACAGTGGTGTGAGTTTGGGGGGGTGTAGCAGATGAGGATCTTTTAGTTTCTCCACTTATGCTAGCTTTTGGGTGGCATGACTGGGTAATATGTTTCAGGAGGGCAGTCGGTACTCGCTAAGCAAGCAGACATCCTTTACACGTGGTTCAAGTGAACATTGACAGCACAATTAATAAAAAGCTTATGTGTCTGAAACTTGTCTTGCCTACTGCTTAGAAATGCAGTCACCTCCAAAATGATTGGCAACCTTGATGAAGATGACCAAAAAAGACTGTATCAAATAAATAATACATTTACATTTACGTCATTTAGCAGACGCTCTTATCCAGAGCGACTTACAGTTAGTGCATACATTATTATTTTTCATACCCCCTGTGGGAATCGAACCCACAACCCTGGCGTTGCAAACGCCATGCTCTATCAACTGAGCTACATCCCTGCCGGCCATTCCCTCCCCTACCCTGGACGACGCTGGGCCAATTGCACGCCGCCCCATGGGTCTCCCGGTCGCGGCCGGCTACGACAGAGCCTGGATAATACAAATACTGAGCTGTGTTGTATGCTAAAACAATTGGGAAATTATATTATTTTATACTAATTCAAATGCTCAGAGATTTTGTTTAAAAAGTAATATTCTTTTATTCGGTGTGGCTGCAGATCAGACTATTCTCTGACCTGTTTTTTCTTCTTGTGGCTGCAGATCAGACTATTCTCTGACCTGTTTTTTCTTCTTGTGGCTGCAGATCAGACTATTCTCCGACCTGTTTTTTCTTCTTGTGGCTGCAGATCAGACTATTCTCCACCTGTTTTTCTTCTTGTGGCTGCAGATCAGACTATTCTCCAACCTGTTTCTACACATGTGCAGGATTCTCTACGTAGATTTTTGTATGTAGTTGCTGCTCACTCTGCTTCCCCATCCTTCCTCCCAGCAGCGGTGATCGGACACCTTTTTGTCTAGTTTAGCTTAGTCTACATACTTTGACGTGTTGTACAATAGATATGATCAACTTCTTTGTCTGTTGTAGCAGTAGGCTATTGCTAACATAAGCAAGACACAAACAGGCAGTATATTTAGGCAAGCTATTTATAGGTAGCATATCAAACACAAGCAAGACACAGACAGGCGGTCTAAATAGCAATAAGGCACACACCTGTCTATATAAGGTCCCACAGTTGACAGCGCATGTCAGAGCAAAAACCAAGCCATGAGGTCGAAGGGAATTGTCCGTAGATCTGGGAAGGTACCAAAAATGTCTGCAGCATTGAAGGTCCCCAAAAACACTGTGGCCTCCATCATTCTTAAATGGAAGTAGATTGGAACCACCAAGACCCTTCCGAGAGCTGGCCGCCTGGCCAGACTGAGCAATCGGGGGAGAAGGGCCTTGGTCAGGGAGGTGACCAAGAACCCGATGGTCACTCTGACAGAGCTCCAGAGTTCCTCAGTGAGATGGGGAGAACCTTCCAGAAGGACAACCATCTCTGCAGCACTCCACCAATCAGACCTTTATGGTAGAGTGGCCAGACGGAAGCCATTCCTCAGTAAAAGGCACATGACAGCCTGCATGGAGTTTGCCAAAAGGCACCTAAAAGACTCTTAGACCATGAGAAACAAGATTTTCTGGTCTGATGAAACCAAGATTGAACTCTTTGGCCTGAATGCCTCTGGTCTGATGAAACCAAGATTGAAATCTTTGGCCTGAATGCCAAGCATCACGTCTGGAGGAAACCTGGCACCATCCCTACAGTGAAGCATGGTGGTGGCAGCATCATGCTGTGGGTATGTTTTTCAGTGGCAGGGACTGGAAGACTAGTCAGGATCGAAGGAAAGATTAACGGAGGAAAGTACATAGAGATCCTTGATGAAAACCTGCTCCAGAGCACTCAGGACCTCAGACTGGGGTGCTGAGTGGCTTCGGATCATGTCACTGAATGTCCTTGAGTGGCCCAGCCACAGCCCGGACTTGAACCCGATCTAACATCTCTGGAGAGACCTGAAAATAGCTGTGCAGCAACACTCCCCATCCAACCTTACAGAGCTTGAGACGATCTGCAGAGAAGAATGGGAGAAACTCCCCAAATTAAGGTGTGCCAATCTTGTAGCATCCTACTCAAGAAGACTTGAGGCTGTAATCACTGCCAAAGGTGCATCAACAAAGTACTGAGTAAAGGGTCTGAATACTTATGTAAATGTGATATTTCCGTGAAGGGAGGGGGAGGTTGAGCAGCAGATATGTAAAAACATTTCAGGCAATTTGTGTAATAGTCTTGGTTAGTGTTGGGTGTTTTAAGAGGGATTGCCCTTACCTGTCTTCCCTGACTATTTAAGGCGCCTCACTTGAACCTAGTCTCAGTACCCCAGTCTCAGTACCCCAGTCTTAGTACCCCAGTCTTAGTACCTCAGTCTTAGTACCCCAGTCTGTGTCCCAGTCTCAGTACCCCTTTCTTAGAGCCCAGTCTCAGTGCCCCAGTCTCAGTGCCCCAGTCTCAGTACCCCAGTCTTAGTACCCCAGTCTTAGTACCCCAGTCTTAGTACCCCAGTCTTAGTACCCCAGTCTGTGTCCCAGTCTCAGTACCCCTTTCTTAGTGCCCAAGTCTCAGTACCCCAGTCTTAGTACCCCAGTCTCAGTGTCCCAGTCTCAGTAACCCAGTCTTAGTACCCCAGTCTCAGTGTCCCAGTCTCAGTGTCCCAGTCTCAGTACCCCAGTCTCAGTGTCCCAGTCTTAGTACCCCAGTCTCAGTGTCCCAGTCTCAGTGTCCCAGTCTCAGTGTCCCAGTCTCAGTACCCCAGTCTCAGTACCCCAGTCTTAGAGCCCCAGTCTCAGTGTCCCAGTCTCAGTGTCCCAGTCTCAGTACCCCAGTCTCAGTGTCCCAGTCTCAGTACCCCAGTCTCAGTGTCCCAGTCTCAGTGTCCCAGTCTCAGTACCCCAGTCTCAGTACCCCAGTCTCAGTACCCCAGTCTCAGTGTCCCAGTCTCAGTACCCCAGTCTCAGTACCCCAGTCTTAGTGCCTCATCTAAGAAGGACATCAGCTCCTACAAGAGTAGCAAGTGTCTTTTTTGATACAATAAGTTGTTGCTAGGGCAACTGAATTCAAGTGCTGTCTCTCTACCTAGTAGCTTACTTAATCATTGTTGTTTGAACTGTCTGATTGGTCAGTACTTGTGACTATTGCTGCGGACTCAGATTAGTTTTCAGGCCTGTTTGTGTAATTGTCTTTCTAATCGTAGTCCTGTTGTCATGTAGGGGGTGATTTTCATCACCTCTGCTAGGCAATCAGCAATTAGTACTTCAGTCTCCCCTATTTTTTCAGCAGCAGCTGTAAGCGGCGGTCTTGTCAAGCGCCAGTGTTGTCGCCAAAACGAAGACTGTCGCGAAACAAAGATGGTTCTCTACCAAGTTTTTCTACAGAGTTATTGGAGGAAGGAAAGAGAGGAAGGCTCCTCACCACTCTCTCATTTAAGTATCTTCGTTATTTTTAGATTATATCATTTTTGATATTTTGTAGCTTTGTCAACTATGTGTGTGTTTTCTATTCCCCTTTCGCTCCTCTGCTTGTAGGTTTTACAGACGCCCATTGCGCCCCACTGTCCGTGGCTGCAACCCTTCTAACTAATGTTACCCTGCGCGCACAGCCCATGTGGAATTCCTGGTCTCCGGCAGTGTTTGGAACTGCCGATCTGCGGTCATCTGCAGTCATCTTAGCCTATGCTGCCCTTCAGTCCCTAGACTTTTTGGCCATGACAGAGACATGGATTACTTAAATGGAGATTATCTTTTCCCTCTCTCACCTGTCCATCTCCTCATTTGAATTCCATGCTGTCACTGTAACTTGCTAACTAGCAAGATAAAAAAAAATGTAAACATGAAAGGAGGGTGCAGCAGCTACGTAGAAAATATACGTAGAGAATCCCGCACAGAAGCTTTGGTGTGGCGTGGGATTTGGACGGAGTCAGGCACAGGAGGGTAAATCACAGAATAAAGGTTTATTCCATATATATGTCGATACAAAGTACACGGAGCTCCACCGAGCTCATATAACCTCCACAATAAACAATCACTGGAATGGCTGTGGCTGTGTGTGTGCTCTGCAAGCGTATGTCTACCACTACAGTATGTGTAGGTGTTAGCGATACTAATGATAACCGCCTTCTGGTAGATGGAAAGGTAGCCTATGCCGCAGAAAGATACCTGGCAGAAAGATATCATGATTATTTGCATCAATCCATTTGGCATTTGATGTGCAAAACTACGCACACATGTGGGCTACAGAAACACAGCTAACCAATCAACAGTCTATTGCTAATAGGTGAATGGTTTGTACTTTAATTACAGGCTAGAAATGTTTTAACAATTTCAACAACAAAAACATGTGTAGCTTGCATTCAATTGCCACTCCCTGTTGCACACAACAAGCTTCACAAGGGGATTCATGGCTGATTTGAGATGAAATTGTCAACCCTGTTACAGTCAACTCTTCTACAGTCAACTCTGCTACAGTCAACTCTGTTACAGTCAACCCTGGAACAGTCAACCCTGTTAGTCAACTATGTTACAGTCAACCCAGTTACAGTCAACCCTGTTACAGTCAACTCTGTTACAGTCAACTCTGTTACAGTCAACCCTGTTACTTTATTTGGCACATAGTAGGCACATACTATAGTACTTTTTATTTATTTAATGTCTTGAGATTGGAAAACTTGTTTTTTATGAAGTTGAACATGTGCTTTCTATGACATAAGTCTTAAATCATCACTGTGTTTATGTAATGAAAATAACTCCAAAATATATTTTTCATAATTTATTTTCCTGATCCTCTTTTTGCTGTTGAAATGCTCAGGGCCCGGTTTCCTGATAGCGATGGAATTTAGGATTAGGAGTGTTTCGTACAACAGCCGAAGATGTAAAAAATGCGTTTCACAAAACACCACGAAGAGAGAACCGTCGCTAAATGCGTCCTTGGAACATGGGTGGATACTGATATAAGATCGAAAGAAAGAAAGAAAGAAAGAAAGGGAGCACTGCTCTCGGATCAGCTTTCTCCATTCAAATCTTACTTTAACGTTACAATTATTTCACTATACTGACGACGGATCAGCTATTTCCACCTACTGCTGCACATTCTTGAGGCGGTTTATTGTATTGCTCACCCAATAAAGATGCACTAAATCACCGATTTGGCGCATCATTGCGCACCTGTTAGGCTACCCATCATGAAATAAATTTGGACAAATTACAGACAGTAGCCTACAAGTAGCAAAATAGAACTCAATTGAATGAACAAGAAATATATTTCAATATTATTGAAATAGGCATATTTCCCCCCACTATTTATATTTGAATGCAGTCGTCTCGGTTTTCATTCGACACATCATTTTATACGTTGCTTGTTTGTACCAATTGAAAAGACATTGGCAACTTTGTATTTGTAGTCAACTTTGTTCTGTAGTTATCATCGGTCACTGAGAAACGGATGTGATTCTATGTTTTGCAAGATCTGTGTATAAAGTGATGCAGAAGGGTAAAAAATAACGATGCAATTAGCTGTTCTACCAGTAGTCTGAGGCAGGCGTTAGATTACAAGCGTTTTCAAGCGCAACGTTAATAACGATGGTTTTGGGAAACAACTCGTAGATTTAACGATGTTCCTACGAAGGTTAGAACGATTCATTTAGCCTTAAAATGCTTTTGGAAAACCTGGCCCAGAACTATATGCTGTGACCGCGTGGATACAGCTGTGTTCTCAAGGCTGTCATGTCTGCGCAAGATGCGATGCGATCATTGCGGAACTTCACTAAATCGTTTTTCGTGAATAGGATAATATTATATTTTTACCCAGTTGTTTGGACGTTATGGTGATTTTCACCTCAAATCATATGTGAAACGGCTTTTTAACAGGTCGTCATGGCTCCACAGTTGGAAGAATGCAACTTCTTGCACATGCTGTTTTATTAGGTCGATGGTTCTCTGTTGTGGTTGAACAGAGCTACTGCAATCATTGCATTCATTACAACTTAAATTACTGTAACAAACTTGGATTAGATCTTTTTTGGGGGGGGTAACTCAGTCAGGGTCATAATAGCCACTATTATCACTCATTGCATTCATCACAACTTCAATTAAGTCTCTTCATTTAGGTTAGGTGGTGATAATACAAACTAATATCCTGAATGTCGCTCTGGATAAGAGCGTCTGCTAAATGACGTAAATGTAAAACGATGCCCAAACCTAGCACTAAGAAGCATGACAACAGTATGGTAATGGAATGCCCAAACCTAGCACTAAGAAGCATGACAACAGTATGGTAATGGAATGCCCAAACCTAGCACTAAGAAGCATGACAACAGTATGGTAATGGAATGCCCAAACCTAGCACTAAGAAGCATGACAACAGTATGGTAATGGAATGCCCAAACCTAGCACTAAGAAGCATGACAACAGTATGGTAATAAATGCCCAAACCTAGCACTAAGAAGCATGACAACAGTATGGTAATGGAATGCCCAAACCTCTAGCACTAAGAAGCATGACAACAGTATGGTAATGGAATGCCCAAACCTAGCACTAAGAAGCATGACAACAGTATGGTAATGGAATGCCCAAACCTAGCACTAAGAAGCATGACAACAGTATGGTAATGGAATGCCCAAACCTAGCACTAAGAAGCATGACAACAGTATGGTAATGGTACCGCATATAGGTTCAGAGAGGGAGCTGACTGCTGGATAAGATTACATTAATATACAATATCTGTTTCTGTTTGGCTCAGTTGATAGATCATACGTCATATATAATAATAATGTTTTGTTTGTTTTTTTACAGAACACGCAAGGCTCCATAGGCCATACAGTATACTATACATACTCTCTCCTCCACCTCCTCTTTGACTACTCTCATAATGCCTGACCAAGATGACCAATTTTAAGGGGCAGTTTCCAATACACAGATTAAGGCTAATCCTGGACTAAACAGAAGGGGTTTGTTGAATAGGACAATTACAAGTGTTCCACCTTCCCAGCTCCTTCAGATCTACAAACACCAAAATCACAATGGGGTCTAGTTGAAGTTATCTTCTGGACTGGGCTATAGTTGTATTCCAGCTGGCAGTTATGGGGAGAATGTGTTTGAGTATGTCTGTTGGTCATGGGAAGAACACTCCTGCGGTCCTGGGAGCTCCATGTCTGGGGGCGGAGGGGGTCTCGGAGAGGGATCTGGGGCTGGAGAGAACACAGGGTCTGGGTGGGGGCGGTGGGTAAGGCTTCATACACCCCCCCCCGGTACCAGGTCAGCCCACAGCTCCCCCACCTGGAGAGAGAGGGAACTACAACAACACTCAGTCCATAGCACAGTCAATACAGTCATATTCTATTCCAGTCGTGTGTGTATGCGTGCCTGTGTATATAGTAAAAATCACGTATAGACTGTAATGGCAGGTTGTCATTATAGGTGATATGTGTGTGTTTATCCTGAACTTTATTGCTGTTTTTAATATTGTTTTATATAATGTGAGAGCTCTAAGGGGTCTACCACAAAGCAGGATCAATAACTTTAAATGTTTTAGAAAGATAAGCTTGAAATTGGGATGGTCTAATTGACTCAACAACCAAAAAAAACATATTGAAGTTTAGCTTTCTTAATTAACCTGAAAATCAGTAGTTCTTTAGGGTTTGGCAAGGCCTGGCTAACTCATTGATTCTGCTTTGTGGTAGACCCCTCAGAGCTCTCACATGATATAAAAACAATATTAAAAACAGCAACTTTGTAGTAGAACCCTCAGAGCTCTTATATAGACCCTCTGCTGAGTGAGATTTCTAATGTATTTACTTCTTTGACGTCGGTGTCCTCCTTTTCTTCTTCGACAGGTCTCTCTTCTTCCCCTTCTTTGACTGCTCTCTCCTCCACCTCCTCTTTGACTGCTCTCCTCCACCTCCTCTTTGACTGCTCTCTCCTCCACCTCCTCTTTGACTGCTCTCTCCTCCACCTCCACTTTGACAGCTCTCTCCTCCACCTCCTCTTTGACAGCTCTATCCTCCACCTCCTCTTTGACAGCTCTCTCCTCCACCTCCTCTTTGACTGCTCTCTCCAACACCTCCTCTTTGACTGCTCTCTCCTCCACCTCCTCTTTGACTGCTCTCTCCTCCACCTCCTCTTTGAGTCCTCTCTCCTCCACCTTTGTAACTCCTCTCTCCTCCATCTCGTCTTTGACTGCTCTCCTCCACCGCCACAGCTCTCTCCTCCACCTCCTCTTTGACAGCTCTCTCCTCATTTTACATTTTAGTCATTTAGCAGACGCTCTTATCCAGAGTGACTTACAGTTAGTTAGTGAGTGCATACATTTTCATACTGGCCCCCCGTGGGAAACGAACCCACAACCCTGGCGTTGCAAGCGCCATGCTCTACCAACTGAGCTACAGGGGACACCTCCTCTTTGACTGCTCTCTCCTCCACCTCCTCTTTGACTGCTCTCTCCTCCACCGCCTCTGTGACTGCTCGCTCTTCCACCTTTGTAACTCCTCTCTCCTCCACCTCCTCTTTGACTTCTCTCTCCTCCACCTCCTCTTTGACTGCTCTCTCCTCCACCTCCTCTTTGACTTCTCTCTCCTCCACCTTTGTAACTGCTCTCTCCTCCACCTCCTCTTTGACTCCTCTCTCCTCCACCTTTGTAACTGCTCTCACCTCCACCTCCTCTTTGAGTCCTCTCTCCTCCACCCCCTCTTTGACTACTCTCTCCTCCACCTCCTCTTTGACTCCTCTCTCCTCCACCTCCTCTTTGACTCTTCTCTCCTCCACCGCCACTGTGACTGCTCTCTCTTCCAACTTCTCTGTGACTGCTCTCTCTTCCAACTTCTCTGTGACTGCTCTCTCTTCCAACTTCTCTGTGACTGCTCTCTCTTCCAACTTCTCTGTGACTGCTCTCTCTTCCAACTTCTCTGTGACTGCTCTCTCTTCCAACTTCTCTGTGACTGCTCTCTCTTCCAACTTCTCTGTGACTGCTCTCTCTTCCAACTTCTCTGTGACTGCTCTCTCTTCCAACTTCTCTGTGACTGCTCTCTCCTCCAACTTCTCTGTGACTGCTCTCTCTTCCAACTTCTCTGTGACTGCTCTCTCTTCCATCTTCTCTGTGACTGCTCTCTCCTCCTTTTAGTCTGCTTTCTTCTCCACCTCCCTTTCTTTTTCTTTACCTTCTATCTCCTCCTCCTCTTCATACGTGGTGCTCTGAGGTGGATCTGGGTGAATTCCATATAGCTAGTTAACACAAACTACTTTACAGAGTGGTTTTCTAAAGTTGTTCGCTACCTAGCTAGTACAAGCTATATTACATCAGGGGTTGGAACTGGTTCAGTGAACAGAACCGAAAACTGGAAAATAAATAAATGTTTTGAGGAACAGAAAACAGAACCGGGAACGAAGTGATCTATAACGTTCTTCAATAGAACTGTTATTTTAAAAGCATGGGAACCCGTTAATAACGTTATTTTACTTTCCAGGCATTTTTTTTTACAGTCCCACAGAAAACACAACAAAGTAGGCCTCCCGAGTGGCGCAGCGGTCTAAGGCACTGCATCGCAGTGCTTGAGGCTTCACTATAGCCCTGGGTTCGATCCCAGGCTGTGGCCACAGCCGGCTGTGACCGGGAGACTCGTGAGGCAGTACACAATTGGCCCAGTCTGGTTAGGGTTTGGCAGGCCTGATTTCCTTGTCCCATCGCGCTCTAGCAACTCCTTGTGGTGGGCCGGGCGCCTGCTCTGTCGCCAGTTGGGCGGTGTTTCCTCCGACACATTGGTGCGGCTAGCTTCCGGGTTAAGCGAGCAGTGTGTCAAGAAGCAGTAAAGCTTGGCAGGGTCGTGTTTTTGGAGGACGTATGACTCTCGACCTTCACCTCTCCTGAGTCCGTAGAGTCGCAGCGATGGGACAAGACTGTAACTACCACTTGGATATCACGAAATAGGGGTAAAAGTAACAAATCTTTTTTATTTATTTTAAACACAACAAAGCGCCCATGACACTCAGAAATGTATAAAATGTAAAAAACGGTTGATTTCAGGTAAAAAAGGGAACAGAAAGGAAGGATATAAACCAGTTCTTTATTTGGGTTGGAACCAGTTCAGAACTTTATTTTGCTGGTCGGAACAGTGGAACAGAATGAAATAATGGTGGTCCAGTATAGCGGTAGGGGAGATTGGGGTAAGGGGTAGGTTGAGCCAAAGGGGTACGTTGAGTTACCGTTGTTTCCTAGAACCCATACACACAATTCATAATTTGACCAAATAATTAGGAAGAGCTCATCATTTCATGGAGTCTGTGAAGGTAGAAACCACATGGAAAAAGTGGTAAGCAAGTTAGGTCCAAAAAACAGATTTTAAAAATGTTAGGTTTCGTGGTGGTTGTATCTAAACCAAAGTAGATCATTTTAAGATTGTTCTATAGATCAGTTGGGGTCTCTATAAGCTTCTCTATGAGGTCTTAAACCTGGCATGAAAGTGCCTCCTTGTAGCTGTGTGGGTCTAATATAGTCAAAATGTTTGCCTTGGGGTAAGTTGAGCCAATGGCCATGTCACACCCTGATCTGTTTCACCTGTCTTTGTGATTGTCTCCACCCCCCTCCAGGTCTCGCCCATCTCCACATTATCTCCAGTGTATTTATACCTGTGTTCTCTGTTTATCTGTTGCCAGTTGGTTTTGTTTCAACAAGCCTACCAGCAGTTTCCCCCTTGCACCTGTCTTTGTCAAGTTCCTGTTTTGACCATTCTGCCTGCCCTGACCCTGAGACTGCCTGCCGCTCTGTACCTTTTGGACTCTGATCTGGATTACTGACCTCTGCCTGCCCTTGACTTGTCATTGGCCTGCCCCTTGTTTTTGTAATACACTTTTGTTACTTCAACACTGTCTGGACCTGGGTCTTCTCCTGAAACGTGACCGTAATAATATCTGTAATAATGTGAATTTCACCACTAGTAGGCAGGAGAGGAACTCTAATCATTATGGGGGTGTATAGCTGCCAAAAATCTATTGGAAATGCAAATTGGCTAATGATAAATCAATACCACTTTTGTCATTTCTTTTCCCATTTATTTGCACATATCGGTTCAACCGAGAACTAAAATGTGTTATTTTGTCAGATGATCGATAACCATTTATTTTTATGAAGTCTGTCCACGAGAGGTTAATGTCCACATAATCTGTGACAAAATTCAAATTCAAATATCCTGTTGTTTCCTGATAACTTTTCTCTGAGAAGCGTTCCCTATTAAACTGTTACCATGGTTATGCATATGCTTCTCATTTTTTTAAATTTTAGAAACGTTTAAATTTGGGCCTGTCCATATTGGCCAATTCCTCCAAGTGTAAAGAATTAAAACTATATTTTTGATGTTCTGGATGGTCAGTCCTTACATCCATAGCTCAGTCTATGAATTTGAGAGAGGTTACATTTCTCCCTCAGCTGATGTGACCACATTGTTGTTGTTGGAATCCCAGATTGCTCCTTTAATTAAAATACAATATTTGTATGGTATGAAAAAGCTGTTTGCTGAGTAATAAGTCCACAGTCACAAAGGAAGTGTATGTAGGTCTACATGTTTTTAATCAATGCTCAACATTTCACCATGAAAATCATATTTTATGCAACACAGGAAAATGATAAGACTTGGTCCTGTTTATTCAGCAACTTATTTGCCCTGTAAGAAGATGTCACGCTCTGGCTCCGGGACTCTTATTAGTGAGCCAGGGTTGTTATTTTCAGTTGGGTATATTTCTGTGTTGGATCTAGTTGTTCATTTCTATGTTTGGTTTGTGGTTGATTGTTCATATGACTCCCAATCGGAGGTAACGAGTGTCAGCTGTCGGCTCGTTATCTCTGATTGGGAGCCATATTTATACTGTGTGGGTTCACCTGGGTTTTGTGGGTTTTTGTTCCGTTTTCAGTCTGTGTACTGTTGGACTTCACGTTTCGTCAGTGTTTATTGTTTTGGTTCGTGCACTTTATCAAAATAAAGTCATGTTCGTTCAACGCGCTGCGCTTTGGTCTCCTTCACTCCTCGACGATCGTGACAGAAGAAAGAAAGAATATAATGGATCAGTAATAATAATGAACATGATAAATATATGAACACTTGGAAAGAATATAATGGATCAAGCATTTTCAAGCTCAGTGCTCAGCTTGGATTTCAATTTTGAGGTACCAACTTGAAATAATGTTTTTTTTGTTGTTGCCCTACCTTAAAATGTTCTTCTCAGAGATCTTAAATACAGTTGAGTGAGTGTAAAAGGTCTGTATTGACCTCTGTGAAGACTGAATCATAGGTGGTGTTGATGTGGTCATATTTGAACATGAGTCAGGTATAGGTTTAGCAGCAGTTCTGTACCTTTCCAGTGTCACGGGTCTTGGCTCTGAGCTTGTTGACCTGAGTCTCAGCGATGTCAGCACGCTCCTCAGCCTCCTCCAGCTCATGCTGAACCTTCCTGAACTTAGACATATGGCTATTGGCTGCTTCCTCCTGGGTGAAGAAAAGAGATGGAGAGCAGAACATCAGTATTTACACTTTAAAATTAGGTATTTTCAACAAAGCAAATATTGGCTGATTTAGGATAGCAATGTATATGGGAGATGGATGATACAGCAGAGAAAGTGAATGGAGGTACAGGGGATCAAACCGCTGCCTCCAACCCTACCACTAGACCAGCCCCCAGTACAGCAATGTGAAGTAGCAACACTTACTTAAACTAAACTGCATGGACATTAAGTTTTGTAGGGGGATTTAATTTTCTCAATTAATGCTTTCAGAATATTTCACTCACCGCTTCCTCAGCCTGCCTCTTGTAGGCCTTCACTTTCAACTGCAGCTTATCTACCAGGTCCTGAAGTCTGCTAACGTTCTTCTTATCCTCCTCAGTCTGTGGGAGAAGATCAAAGAATCAATGTCAGTATAGTTTTATACACAAACCTGTCTGTGTTAGTTTCAAGTGTGTGAAGAAGGCACTTCCTCTTACCTGGTAAGTGAGCTCCTTGACTCTCCGCTCATACTTGCGGACTCCCTTGACTGCGTCTACACCTCTTCTCTGCTCGGCCTCCACCTCAGTCTCGAGCTCACGCACCTTTGTGGAAGAAATAAACGTAGGCATTTGTTTGTGGTGAAATCCGATGTAACAAATCTTTGTAAAACAGAGGTGTAGTGTTCTACCCAGTCAAGGAGGCACAATTGTTGCCTGTTCCTATGCACTTTTACAATTTTAATTGAAGGGGTCTGTAATAATAACAACAACTTTTTCATTATCTAGGTCAGTGGTTCCCAAAGTGGAATTTACATTTACATTTTTTTATGAATATTTCTAGCAAGAACAGATTAAACTACCAGTGATCTGTGGACAAAGTTTAGAGAGTGCAATACAGTACAATGTAATATTAGTAATCCACAATTTACGTTCTTCACCCTTAGACGCACAACGTGGTTCTGGGAGGCTCACAGTGATATTGGTATCCACAGTACTCTATCCATGATCCATTTCTTCCAACTCAATTCTTCTTGTATTTCTATGTCCATTCTGGAATGCTTTTCTAAGTGTATGGTGCAGTACCAGAATGGCCACTAGAGGCCCCTACTTGCCTGAACTCATTCTTTACTTATATAGATTTGTGTGTATTGTTGTGAATTGTTAGATACTACTGCACTGTTGGAGCTAGGAACACAAGCATTTCACTACACCCGCAATAACATCTGCTAAATATGTGTATGTGACCAATAACATTTGAATAGATTTGCAGTTTAGAAGTCTTCCCACGACAACTGTACAAGCCTGAATGAAGCAACTGGATAAATACTTTTTTATATCGAAGGTCTTGGCTCCAATTCTTCTCAACACCACTACTTAAGTATAACATATTCCCCAAATGTTTTTTTAAAAATATAAATGCACCGTAATTTAAGCTTTATAAATGTTCTCTCCGCCCCATGGCAAAATGTGTAGAATTGCAAGAAATTAGCTCTAAAACTACAACATTCCCACCGGGCACACAATGGTTGAATCAATGTTGTTTCCACGTAATTTTCAATGAATTACATTGAACCAACGTGGAATAGATGTTGAAATGACGTTTGTGCCCAGTCGGTTTCTCTCTGCCCAAAGGCAAAATGTGTAGAATTACAGAAATTAGCTTTAAAACTGCAGAATGTTGTTTCTGGTGCCAAAAAGTGACTTTAAAATGTTATTTCCCAGGGGCCGAGACTTGATTAGTCCAGCCACGCACTGCAGAAGTCATAGTAAAACTAAAGTAGGAGTTGTAGGAGGGGTCCCTGATGAATTCTCTATCACAAAAAGGGGGTCCGTGAAGCAAATCTGTTTGGGAACTCCTGATCTAACTGGGTTATTAAGAGAAAAAAGTTATTAAACAATGATCCTGTGTATTTTTATATGATCAAATACATTTCCAGCAATCTGTCTTTCAATCCACTCTAATCCACCCTGCTGTTAACTCACCCTGGACTCCAGTTTCTGGAGCTGCTTCTTGCCTCCCTTCATGGCCAGATTCTCAGCCTCATCCAGGCGGTGCTGCAGGTCCTTGACTGTGACCTCCAGGTTCTTCTTCATCCCTCTCCAGGTGAGAGCTGGTGTCCTGCTCCTTCTTCAGCTCCTCAGCCATCATGGCCGCCTGGCAAAGTAGTTTGTTTAATTAATGCACCAATTGGCACCAATCATAACGCCCCTCTAAGATCTTTGTTGTTCTTAACCAGCCCAGCTACCATTGGCACTTGGGGACAAATCAAGTCGATGTAATTAAAGAACTCACGTCAGTGATGGCCTTCTTGGCCTTCTCCTCTGCATTCCTGGCCTCCTGGACGATGTCGTCCACCTCTCCCTGCACCTGCACCAGGTCAGTCTCCAGCTTCTTCTTAGTGTTCAGAAGGCTGGTGTTCTGAAGGAGGAAACATGACAATTTGTTTGACTCACAAGTCACAAGGCTTAAATTATGAAAATCTAAAAGCATTCCAGGTGTGTAAACAGTATGCTTGGTTGAGTTTTATTGGAAATAGCTTTTGACCCATACCTGGGAGTGCAGCAGTCCAACACGCTCGCTGGCGTCTACCAGCTCAGTCTCAGCCACTTTGCGGCCTCTCTCTGTCTGCTCCAGAGCAACTCTCAGCTCCTCGATTTCAGCCACCATCAGACCGTTTCTGCGCTCCACCATGGCTGCCTGTTCCTTCATGTCCTCTGCGGCGGACGGCGTCATCAAGGTGCACTTGGGCATCCTGGATTTCACAATTACATAGGTTCATTAGGACTTGTGGAAGTAGTTTAAAGTTTTAAAGTTTTAGTGGAAGTAGGGGCGAAAGGATTGGTGATAGAAATGTTAATTGGAAAGAGTTTACCCAATATCTCTACCTTTAGTACATAGTCCACTCTATTCAAGTCCTCTGTTCTATTATTTTTTACAGATTCACAAACAAATCCCTCTCCATGTTCAGATTTTTGAACATTCCCTTTACCTTGAGCTGACCCTGGACATTCCTCAGCTGTTTCTGGGCCTCAGTGGCCTGCCTGTTGGAGTGGCTCAGCTGGATCTCCATCTCGTTCAGGTCTCCTTCCATCTTCTTCTTCACCCTCAGGGCATCATTCCTGCTCCTGACCTCAGAGTCCAGGGTGCTCTGCATGGACTCAACCATCCTCTGGCTGTTCCTCTTGATCTGCTCCATCTCCTCGTCCTTCTCAGCAATCTTCCTGTCCACCTCACCCTTGATCTGGTTCAGCTCCAGCTGCACACGCAGAATCTTGGATTCCTCGTGCTCCAGTGTGCCCTGGACAAAGAGAAGCAGTCAGGTGAATTGTTCAATATATTTGGATGTGTACATGGAATTAAATATATATATATATATGAACACCAAAGCAGGGAGCATTAGCCTGTAGCTGGCATTGGCTAGTGTAACACTGCTTTTCCCATCAAACAGCTGTAGTTTGTACCTCAGCCTCCTCCAGAGCGGTCTGGATCTCAGACTTCTCTGTCTCCACGGTCTTCTTGGCCTTCTCCAGCTCATGGATGCTCTTGCCAGTCTCTCCGATCTGCTCAGTCAGGTCAGAGATCTCCTCTGCACACACACACACACACACACAGGAGCAGTTTAGACTTGGGAGATTTTCAGTGGATATCGCCAATGCACTGAAGTTGACATTGAATCATGATAACAGTTAATTAATTAACAGCACTTCATACGGTCTTACAAATTTAATTGCCCTCAACTTCCTTGGGTTGTTAAAAGCAATAGCAATTACATGTTCCATTTACTGTATATATTTGTATACTGTACATGTAAACTCTGTAATAGTAGTTTTGATGATTACAGTTCCCTCCATTTTCAAAACATTAGTCAAACATGAGCCAAATAGAATTGCTGTCAAATGCTCACGTTGCAGGTTCTTGTTCTCTCTCTTTAGAGTCTCCAGATGATCCAGAGCCTCCTCGTAGGAGTTCTTCATCTTGAAGAGTTCAGTGCTCATAGAGCGAGCCTCCTTCTGAGCTCCTTCCAGCTCAGCCTGACCCTCCTCATACTTCTGCTTCCACTCTGCCAGAACCTAGGGAAATACATGGGATTTTCATTAGAAGTCATAGATGAAGAGTTTTGAATCAGAAACATGCTACAATTATACTTCAATTGATTATATAGCAGAAAATGTAGTTTTAATTTTGACTTTATCAAAGTTCCTCTGCTTCTTGTCGAGGTTGGCGGCCAATGCGTTGGCTCTCTCAACGTCAATCATGAGGTCCTCCACCTCTCCCTGAAGCCGCTGCTTGGTCTTCTCCAGGGAGGCGCACTTGGAGTTGGTCGCCTCAATAGTCTCCTCAGCCTCCTGCAGACGCTGGGCCAGCTTCTTCCTGTTGGACAACAGAGGGTGGTTTTTCGGTTTGAAACATATGTTACAATATATATTGACGTAACATTTTCTCAGAGCCCCCTACCCTCCTCACCATCCACACCCCTATATTTGAGTTGTTGCTGTTGCGTGCGACTCACTTGGCTTCCTCCAGTTCCTCTGTGCACTGGATGGCATCAGTTTCATACTTAGTCCTCCACTGAGCCACCTCACTGTTGGCCTTTGACATGCCGCGTTGCAGCTCTGCCTTGGCCTCCTGCTCCTCCTCAAACTGCTCCCTCAGGAGGTCACAGTCATGGCGGGCAGACTGGACACCATGGGCCAGTGCATTTTTAGCCTGTGAAAGAGAAAGAGAGATTAGAGAGATAGTCAAACAAATTACATGAGTAGAAGACTCTAAGGGTGGCATAGTCACCATCTATATGAAGATATGGCTCTAAACTCTGTGGTCAGTGGAGTCCATTTTGGGTCCCTTACCTTGACCTCCTCCTCAAATCGCCCTCTTCAGCTCCTCCAGCTGCTGGGTGAAGGCCTGTTTTCCTCTGGTCAGCTGAGACACCAGGGCTTCCTTCTCCTCCAGCTGGCGGCCAAACTCTCCTGCAGGGATAGAGGGATATCTAGTTAATAGGGTCTCTGTTCTCTAAGATTGAAAATGTATTGTGAGGTATTGTACGGCAATGGTAGGTGGTGAATAGTACAGTAGAAATTATGTGGATACAGCCCCCAACACATGTTATTGTGTTCAACTGAAGGAAAGCATTGGGTTGTAGTTCATTGTTGATGGTACCATTTTCTGTCAGGAGTCTGGCCCTCTGTCCGCTGATGTCGTTGACCTGGCGAACATTCTCATCATTCTTAGTCTTGAGCTCGCTCAGCTGGTCCTCTAGAGTACGGCACATCTTCTCCAGATTGCCCTGTTAGTGAAACATGTACCATCATTACTTTATATATGGGACTGCTGTTAACTTCAGTTCACTTCAATGGTAATGTAGTTGACCCTCCTCAACAATGCTTGACCAAAACATCACTACTCACCTTAGCCTTGGCGACAGCCTCCATGTTGCTGGAGAGGTCATCAATCTCCATCTTGTACTCGCTCTTCTCCTTCTCCAGCTTCTGCTTGACGCGCTGCAGGTTGTCGATCTGCTCCCCGAGCTCAGCCACACTGTCGGCCTGCTTCTTGCGCAGAGCGGCGGCTGTGGCCTCACGCTGCAGGGTGGACTCTTCAAGATCACGACGCAGCTTCTGGAACTCAGCCTCACGCTTCTTGTTCATCTCAATCCGAGCAGCAGTGGCGCCTCCGGCCTCCTCCAGCCTCTCGCTGATCTCCTCAAGTTCCCTGGAGAGATCGGCCCTCTGCTTCTCAACCTTAGCCCTGGCAGCACGCTCAGCCTCAATTTCCTCCTCCAGATCCTCAATACGGGCCTAGAACAGGGGACAGGAGCAGGGGGATTAACACTACAATACAGTTGAAACAATTGAACCTAACAAAATAATAATAGTATGTAATAATAATAAGCCATTTAGCAGACGCTTTTATCCAAAGCGACTTACAGTCATGCGTGCATACATTTTTGTGTATGGGTGGTCCCGGGGATCGAACCCATTACCTTGAGCGTTACAAGCGCTGTGCTCTACCATCTGAGCTACAGAGGACCACAAGCACCATCTTTACAATGGTAGGAAATGTCAGCAGGAAACACCTACCGAGCCATCAGAAGTCACATGGACAAATGTGTCCGTTTATTTCAGGAAATTATTCAGTGTGTCTGGAGCTTAGATCCTTTGATCCTGTACAGTGCATTCAGAAAATATTCAGACACCTTTACTTTTTCCACATTTTAATACGTTACAGCTTTATTCTAAAATTGATTAATTTAATTTTTTTCCTCATCATTCTACACACAACACCCCATAAAGACAAAAAAAACAGATTCTTAGAAATGTTTGCAAATGTATAAAAAACTAAAAAAAACTGAAATAGCACATTTACATAAGTATTCATTCAGAACCTTTACACATTACTTTGTTGAAGCACCTTTGGCAGCGATTACAGCCTCAAGTGTTCTTGGGTTGTTCGATCGGGTTAAAAAATGACTACTTAGAAAACGGAGATGCCTTTTCTGTCACAAACGCCATAATGGCACAGACACAAAGATGAGTCCTCTATCTAACTCTATGGAAGCACCATCTTTACAATGGTAGGAAATGTCAGCAGGAAACACCTACCGAGCCATCAGAAGTCACATGGACAAATGTGTCCGTTTATTTCAGGAAATTATTCAGTGTGTCTGGAGCTTAGATCCTTTGATCTTGTACTGTACCTGGAGTTCCTTGATCTTCTTCTGCAGCTGAGCTCCCAGAGACTGCTCATCCTCAATCTTGCTGAGGAGCTGGGTGGTCTCAAACTCCTTCCTAAAAAACACAAATACGTTGATTGCAGAGTTGGTTTAGGTTTGATAGTGTAAAGGGAGTATAAAACATTCACGTTGCTTTTAAGAATCACTTGCAAATGCTAATTCATAATTAATCAAGAACAACCATTATAGCAGCTGATACTGTAGTCATTTGTTTGTGTTTACTTCTTGATTTTCTCATCAGCCTGCTGCTTGTCATTCTCCAGGTCCATTATGGACTCCTGGGTCAGTTTCAGATCTCCCTCCAGCTTTCTCTTGGATCTCTCTAGGTCCATACGGAGCTTCTTCTCTTGCTCCAGAGAACCCTCAAGCTATAAGATAAAAACAAATATATTGTTAAAATCTAAACAACTGAAGATAATATCATCTTACATTCTATCATGGTTAAAATGTCGAACTCCACTCACGTCATCCACTTGCTGTTCCAGCTTGGTCTTGGCCTTGGTCAGAGTGTTGACTTTGTCCTCCTCTGCCTGCAGGTCATCCAGTGTCTGCTGGTGGGCCTCTTGGAGGGCTTTCTTCTCCTTGGTCAGCTTGGCAACACTCTCATCCATGGATGCCATCTCCTCTGTCAGGTTTTTAACCTGAAAATGGTCACAACATAATTATACTTCACCATAAAGGGGAGATTTAGTTTGTTATATATTGCATTCATTTAAATTAGAAATGTGTCAACATGTACTGTACTATAGATGTAACACTAGATGGCAGTGTACACTATGCCAGTGTACTGAATGGAAGTCATAAATGAGGGGAACAGAACATGCAATGAATGTGGGGAGTACCCGCAACTGAAATTCAACTGTTGTGTCTTAATTTTTCCTGCACCCACAATACAACTTGAATTCCATTATTGTTAAGCTATGTTTTGAGTTGATTATTGTTTGGATTATTGTTTGGTTAGACTGTCTATGGTAAGACACCAAGCCTTGTTTTCAGTGGCGTGCTTCTCCTTCTCCACTTTGGCCAGGGTGAGCTCCAGGTCATCAATGTCCTTCTTCAGCTCAGAGCACTCATCCTCCAGCTTCCTCTTCTTGGCAGTCAACTCAGCATTGATCTCCTCCTCATCCTCCAGCCTCTCGGTCGTCTCTTTGAGTTTGGCCTCCAGCTGGATCTTGCTCTTGATGAGCCCTCGCACCTTTCCTCAGCATCGTTCAGACTCTCTCCTTCCTGGTTTCAGAGCAGGAGAAAAGATCTGCGGCCTCACTTTGTGTATCAAAATATACACTTTAGTCAAAGAGGTCAGAGCAAATCAATAGAAATTCATGAAATAAATACAGCATATTACATTGGCAATAGAAATGGTATGAGTTTGCCACATACTTTACAGTGTGTGTGTGTGTGTGTTCATGTGTGTATTCATTTGTGTGTAAATGTACCCATATGAGGGTTGTTGTTCACTCACAGATGCAACTTGGAGCGCCAGGTCATTCTTCTCCTGCACCAGGGACACCAACTTCTCCTCAAACTCCTTCTTCTTGGCCAGAGCCTTGGCCAGGTCTGTCTGCATCTTCTCATAGTTCTCCTTCATGTTGGCCAGCTCCTTCTCAGTCTCAGCGCTCTTCAGCAGGGGCTTGATCTTGTAATAGACTTTCATCCATGGCCAGTGTTTCACATTCATGAATGAGCGGACATTGTACTGGATGGTGAAGATGGAATCTCTGGTCGACAGAAACGATTTAGTGGCATGGTGAGTTATTATTTGACCATGCTTGTCACTTATGAACATTTTTGAACATCTTGCTGGTTCTGATTCTCACCGGCACAGCAGAACCTCATCTGGTTCCTCGGTTTCTTCCTAGGTTTTGGCCTTTCTAGGAGTTTTTTAGCCAGTGCTTCTACACGCATTACTTTTTGGGTTTTAGGCTGGTTTAGCACTTCGAGATATTAGCTAGTACGAAGGGCTATATAAATAAAATTGATTGATTGATTGATGCTTAAAGCAACATTCAGGGTTTAGAAGAACAACAAAATGGAACGCCCCGAACTCTAGATGCAAGGATTGACAGGTCATGCATGCTAAGCTCATGAGGCATTTTATGTTCTTCAAGAATGAATGGGTAAATACCACACATTTAAAAGACAATTGAACAGCTTGCTAAATGCCAAACTGAAGCTACAAAGATATAATCCTTAACTGCTACATCCATTTTTGGATTTATAAATGGACTTATAAATTAATTAACCCCAAATATAAGCTTGTTTTACTACAATGTTTGCAAACAATGTAAATGGAAACAAACACTGTATGGACTCAAAACAAGCTTAAAACTATCACCATATCTCTGTCTACCAATTAGAGAATAGTTGCAATGATCCAGGCCCATCCCACAGCTGTATACCAAAACAGAGGCGGGGTTTCCTCTTTGTTAATGTTTCAATTAAGGATTTTAGCTTTAATAGAGCATTATAAGATGAACTTTCTTATTCTGAACAACTCACAGCATATACAGCATGTTATCATAATGCAGTAGATACAGGTGGTTGACAGTATGCTTTGCCAAGATGTCCACAATTCCTCACCATCATCTTGCTAAACTCTCTCCTCATGAGGAATCCACGGCTGAGATCCTGGACCATGCCGACCAGAGAGGCCAGCTTCTCATCTCTCATCTCCTCCAGAACACCCAGCAGACCGTCTTTGAAGAACACCTGAAACACAGGTTAACATGGTCAATGGAACCACAGATGGTGACAGATAGAAAGGGTTGAATCAAAAGAGGGGAACATATCCACTAGATTGATTTGAACAACATTAACTTTGCAATGCTAACAAACAAACCATGGGATAGGATGTTTCTAAATTGTTAGTTATTGTACAGTTGTAGATTAATAATGTACACATGTGACGAATGACTTTGAAGACAAAAACACTACAATGTTTTTCCACCTTTTCCTTTAGTTAAATGAAGAAGAAAGAACAAAAGGATGGATAGATCAACTGCAGAGATTTTATATGGTAAGGGTTTAAATTATCATTGAAGATGTGTTTTGTTGTCAGCTTTTGCTGGGGGTATTTGACTGACCTTGGTGTGTCCAAACTTGTAATCTTCGTGATTCACATCAATGGAACCAAGCAGCTTCTCTGAAGCCTTCTTGTTGTCCATGAACTGGCCCTCGGGGATGACACTGGCATTCAGTACTTTGTACCTGAATGAGGAGACAGTTTTAAAGTATGCCAAGCTGTAATAGGTTGGTTATACATTGAGGTCATAATTATAATTATTACAGTGAGGTCACCCTTGATGAAGATGAGCAAAAAACACTAAACAAATCAAACAAAATTATATTATTTTAACTCTCTTTCTCTGAACAATTGTAATAGTATAAAATAATATAACTGTCACAAATGTTTGACCATACAATATAGTTCAGTATCTTTATTATACATTTGATACCAGTCTTTCCTGCTCATCTTAGCAAGAGTGCCAGTCATTTTGGACCTGACTGTATTACTTATAAGGTCAGACTATTCTGATGCTGGGAAATCCCTTGAAGCAGATCTTTCTGTGTGTGTGTGTGTGTGTGTGTGTGTGTGTGTGTGTGTACCTCTGCTTGAAGTCAGCATAGATGATTCTGCTGGGGAAGCCCTTTCTGCAGATCCTGATACCCTCCAGTACACCATTACACCTGAGCTGGTGGATAACCAGGAAGTTCTCCATCAGACCTGGTAAAACAAACCAAGTCTCTTTTAATACACATAAACAAGTTAAAGATTGAGATTGTTAAAGTCACTGATACTGTACTGATAAGATGTAATATTTCACTCAATATTTCTTGTACCTGGAGTCTTTGACTCGTTGGGGATCAGGCAGCGCACAAAGTGAGGATGAGTGCTCCTCAAGTTGGTCATCAGCTTATGTAAGTTCTCCTGTAAGAGGGTTACAAACCATTTTCTCAGACATCATTTATGATTATCAATGCACCTCTTGAAGGACTGAATATTCAACTTTCAAAAGCTCACCCTGAACTGGGAGGACACAGTCTGCATGGAACCACCCTTCTTCTTGCCTCCTTTCTTGCTTGTATCTGTTAAAATGGGGAAAGTTCAAGATAACTAGAAAAGTACATTTCCTAGAGCGGGTGGAATAAATAGAATAATAATAAGAGTATGTAAGAAACTAGAGTGGTCTTGTCTTCAGCAAGCACACTAATTATAAACCAGAGAATCTCTGGTTAACTTCACACTTATCTAGATGCAAATGTGACCAATGAGATTTGTGTAAAATAACACCTATTGTATAATTAAATTAAAGTTGCACAATGCAGAAATCTCTCCGCCATTTCCTGGTTGCTAAAACCTATGTGAAAAAAATTAGCTAGCATAGTGTAGAGAATCATTATACCAGCTTAATGGCTGTGAAATATATGTTCTATAACCAAAAATATTGTTGTTTCAGCTGTTTGAAGCTGATGTACAAAACCGAAAGTAAAAGATGCAAAAACAAAACTTAATCTACCGCTTCTTAGACTTGCTTTCAAGTAGAATGAGAGATCTACAACTCACATTTCTATGTGAATTTGGTGGGGCTGCCCAAAAAGTTACATGTTGCCACTTTAACCGAGAGTACGAGTAAATTGACCCAGTGATAAACCCTGAGAAAATTGTGATACAATTGTGATACATTCAAAGCTATTTTAAAGAAAATGTGGGTCTGAGTTGTAGCTAGTGCCTAATTAAATATTTTGACTTGATACTTACCCTCAGGTGGGCAGCGGGATACAGGGCAGACAGAATTTTGACTCCTGACTTCCCATATAACTGACAAACTAAGTCGTTCAGGGGATCCTTGTTCTTCTCCAGCCAGCCAGTGATGTTGTAGTCCACAGTACCAGCGTAGTGCACCAGGGAGAAGTGGGCCTCTGCCTTGCCTTTGGCAGGCTTGGGCTTCTCAAACGCATTTGTTTTCCCAAGATGCTGGGCGTACAGCTTGTCCTTGAAGGTAGTGTCTGAAGACTTGGGGAACATGCACTCCTCTTCAAGGATGGAGAAGATGCCCAATGGCTTTACGAAAAGAGATGTATATCAAATTAGTGATATTTCCATTTAGGATCACATATATTCCTTTAGCAAACATGCTATTATAGGATTATATTAATTTAGGGGGCACATAATAGGAAACATATTGAGTTCTCAACAGTCAGATACGTTGTACCACTGTGATAATGTATGATATATGACTTGTGTTTTTTTATTTGAGGGACATGTTTGTCTAAGCTCCAAACTTACTCTGGGCAGAAGTTACCCTTTGGGATAAAACAGACCTTAGATCCGTGACAGAGGAATATGTACAGCTGTCATACCCAACGAGACAACTGTGATTTTTGCCTCAAAGACCTCAACTGACTTTACAGCCATGGGTCTCCTCACAATGCAGTGAACACTGTATCGAGATCAGGGCTGGGGTCATTTCAGGTCAATTCAGGAAGTGAACTAAAATTATTTGTCATTTAAAAGTAGATGATGTTTAGGATTATGAGTTTCTAGAACAAACTGTATTAGGACGTTTTCTATATGACTGACTGGTTTAGGATTGTTGCTGCCAACATGGCGAATCGGCAAGAATAATGCATTGAGGAGATGGAGAGGAGGAATCCAGATTTAGGGTGTTTATTAAACACATTTGAACACTAACCCAGAGCACATGGGGAGAGGGTTTGGAATGGATTTTCATCAAGGTTTGGGGTTTAAGAGTTGGAGCTTGTAAAGCTGGTAGGAAGGTTAGGTTGTGGAAGGATGTGGTGGTCTGGAAGGGAAACAAGAGGGAAACATATTAGGAACACATCAACATAAAGGTGAATGAATGACCAGGTAGTGCCAGGTGACCAGGTAAAGGGAATGGACGTAACATATAGCTACAAATTTAGGAGACTACCAGGATAAACATAAGAAAGGAGCAATAGCATTTAGCATAAACTGAGGGCATGAATGTAAGAATTAACATATATACATACATCTATCTGTGTCATTATAGCATCTGTGACAGCATGCACAGCGCCATTGAGGCTAAATCTATTTTAAAGTATCAGTTGTATTATTCTTCATTGGCTGATGGCTCCCAACTCATAGGAATCCCCACCCAGTTGACTACTTTAAAATGGTGGAAGCTCTCAATGGCAATGTCCATGCTAAAACAAGTTACATCCATGATGAGTCCTCTATCTATCTCTATGACAACAGGCACAACTGAAATGCCACATGCGTCCACTTATATCAGGGCGTTCTCAACAACCTAACCATTACCAAACTTTTATTAGATCAAATAAGCCTTATGTAGCAAATGATCAATTCCATTTTTTGTTGACCAAATTCAACACTCTCTCATTGACCTCCATACAAAAATTATTCACATTGTGGGCTTATGTTCATGGACATATTTTGAGAGGAGTAAAACCTCTCACTTCGCCACTTCCTCTCTGATTTAGCTGAACCCACTGTGTTAGAGCTGGGGTGGAACAAGAGCCTGCACGCCATGTGGATGGGCTGTCCAGAACAGGAGTTGCAGGCCCCTGATATACTGTTATTAACTGACAGATGTCATTAAGCAGTTGAGTAAACTATCATTATAAAACTCATTGTACATATTTGATGTATTTTAGCAGGGCCTTGGGAGGATGGGATAGTAACTCTTGATCCAATACATTTTAAGGGTGCTTTAAATGATCCAAAGTAGTTTTATCACCACAGACAGGAGTTTGCCTGAGACACCCCAGAGCCTTAGCTCACATCAGCATGTTTTTTCTCCATGATTCAATCCATTAAAATGTCACAGCCAGTAGAAATCTAAATCTGGAAATGAAATGTCACATGCTGTGGCATGGATCCACAAAACAACCCAGCTTGGCTCAGTTAATACAGATCTTATTTCCCAGATCACATATCTCGCTTTAAATATATTACGGTGTCAGCAATGTGAGGACCTCATGGTCGACTAATAAGGTCAGAATAATGTGCTGTTCTGTATCGGATCTCTCTGTGGTCCACAGTATAGGTATGAGGTCTTCACCTTTCAGCATGCAGTGTGAAGTTAATGGTGGGCTAAATGTAATATTAATCTAATACATTTACAAGGATAAACACTTGGATCAAATGTGGAGCTGTTGTGTTTTTCAGCAAGCTTTACAGATCTTAAGACAAACAACTCCAAAATGATTACCCCCTGCCAGTGACCTTTTCCAAACATGGCCATGTTCCAAACTGGGTGTCAGAAATACATGCAGCCTTAAATTGTTTTGGATTGCTTCATGACCCTCCGTCATAGAGATGGTATCAAACCACATCTGCTGAACTGTTCATGAAACTCCAATTTGATCCCATACAGTAAATAGCAGAGTTACAAGAAGCGTGCCAAAGCAACAGATAATTTACAAGTCCAATATGGCCATGTGTGTGTCCGAAATACATCCAGCTTCCACAGCAATATATCTAAAGTAATTTGGCTTTGATTTATTGGTAGACATGCTGCCATTTGAGCCGTACGCCAGAGGATATGACCATATACGAAACAGACTAATCCCTGATTTAAACAGACCAGTCAAATACTGGAAATCACACAACCTCCCTTCAGCTGCAGCTGTTGTAACAGAAGCGTCTCTGGGGGAGCAGGGGACTCGTCCTCGCCAAGCCTTTTGGAAGAGGCAGGACAAGTGACAGCCCAATCCACTAGATGGCCCCCGCCAATGATCAATGTTGAGAACAGGGTCATTAAAAGTCACAAATGTTCCAACTTTAATTAATTATTTCTCAATTATGCTTAAAGATACAAATGTCAAATATATATCAACAATCCTTCCTCCAAAGGACCCTTCTATGGATTAAATGTTGTGAAAATAGCTACAATAATGAGCCATACAGACTGTGACATTCCAGCTAACATTCCTTTCTCAAGAAGTTAATACTTCCTCTTTCAGAACCTGTTCATAATCCACTTCCTTCTTCCTATTTACACGTTGAACTCTAAATCTGTTCAAAATCACAACGTTGAAATGACATCAGTGTGGGACCAATGTGTCTGATCAACTTGACCTCAGACTCCATGTCCCTGGGGGCAGGACCTTTCTCTATAGGTCATATAGGATCATGGTTCCAGAGACTCTTATTGGTGGTGTTGCATCAACCAATGGTTGCGTGCCATTGAACATCAATCCAGGAGTTCTGAGATCTGGAATGCGTCTGCAATGATTCCCAATCAAATCAAATCAAATGTTATTGGTCACATACACATGTTTAGCAGATGTTATTGCGGGTGCTTGTGTTTCTTGCTCCAACAGTGCAGTAATATCTAACAATTCACAACAATACACTCAATACACACAAATATAAAAGTATAAGAATGGAATTAAGAAATATATAAATATTAGGACGAGCAATGTCAGAGTGGCATAGACTAAAATACAGTAGAATAGAATACAGGATATACATATGAGATGAGTAAAGCAAAAATATGTAAACATTATTAGAGCAACTAGTGTAAGAGACTCTTATGGGCGTTTTATCAACCAATGGTTGCGTGCCACATCCGATTATTATACCATATGATGTGGTTAGTTGATATGTTAATAAACATCAGTCCAGGCGTTCTGAGATCTGGCATTTATCTGCAATGTAGTCAGCATGGTGGGTGACCATTGTGTTTCAGAACCACAGATGTCACAAAACCTGCAACTAAATATAAGTTTACAGAGTAGGTAACTGCTCACTGCTCCAGAAACTGCCTTCTGACTCCATGTATCTAGTCTGTGTTGACTGAGTGTTTGGCCTTCATTCCAACCTCTCCCACCACTGTAGATTATATTTATAGCCTTCTCATAAAAGTGTGAAGCCTTTGTTATGTGTTTTGTAGGCCTATGCTGACAAAGCTACCTAGCCTCCAACTCATTTCAATTTGATTCGTCTGGTAAAAGTGGATAAATGTAGCATTACGAAATAAATGAAATGCTTTTTTTTCGAAACGGGTATGGACTTGTTATTGCTTGTCTAATAATATATTATTGAATTCAAATCAAATAAAACTTGATTTGTCACATGCGCCGAATACAACAGGTGTAGACCTTACAGTGAAATGCTTACTTACAAGCCCTTAACCAACAATGCAGTTCAAGAAAGAGTTAAGAAAATATTTACTAAATAAACGAAAGTAAAAAATAACACAATAAAATAACAATAACGAGGCTATATACAGGGGGTACCGTGTCAATGTACAGGGGTACAGGTTAGTCGAGGTAATTTGTACATGTAGGTAGAGGTAAAGTGACTATACATAGATAATAGACAGCGGGTAGCAGCAGTGTAAAAACAAATGGGGGGGCATTTGTCTGGGTGGCCATTTGATATATTGTTCAGCAGTCTTATGGCTTGGGGGTAGAAGCTGTTAGAAGCCTTTTGGTCCTAGACTTGGCGCTTTGGTACCGCTTGCCGTGCGGTAGCAGAGAGAACAGTCTATGACTTGGGTGACTGGAGTCTTTGACAATTTTTTGGGCCTTCCTCTGACACCGCCTAGTATATAGGTCCTGGATGGCAGGAAGCTTGGCCCCAGCATGTACTGGGCCGTACGCACTACCCTCTGTAGCACCTTACGGTCGTATGCCGAGCAGTTGACATACCAGGCGGTGATGCAACCGGTTCAGGATGCGCTCGATGGTGCAGCTGGATAACTTTTTGAGGATCTGGGGACCCATGCCAAATATTTTCAGTCTCCTGAGGGGGAAAAGGTGTTGTTGTGCCCTCTTCACGACTGTCTTGGTGTGTTTGGACCATGATATTTCTTTGGTGATGTGGACACCAAGGAACTTTAAACTCTCGACCCACTCCATTACAGCCCCGTCGATGTTCATGGGGGCCTGTTCGGTCTGCCTTTTCATGTAGTCCATTATCAGCTCCTTTGTCTTGCTCACATTGAGGGAGAGGTTGTTGTCCTGGCACCAGACTGCCAGGTCTCTGACCTCCTCCCTATAGGCTGTCTCATCGTTGTCGGTGATCAGGCCTACCACTGTTGTGTCGTCAGCAAACTTAATGATGGTGTTGGAGTCGTGTTTGGCCAAGCCGTCGTAGGTGAACAGGAAGTACAGGAGAGGATTAAGCACTCACCCCTGAGGGGCCCCAGTGTTGAGGATCAGCGTGGCAGATGTGTTGTTGCCTACCCTTACCACCTGGGGACGGCCCATCAGGAAGTCCAGGATTCAGTTTCAGAGGGAGGTGTTTAGTCCCAGGGTCCTTAGCTTAGTGAAGAGCTTCTAGGGTGCTATGGTGTTGAACGCTGAGCTGTAGTCAATGAACAGCATTCTCACATAGGTGTTCCTTTTGTCCAGGTGGTAAAGGGCAGTGTGGAGTGCGATTGAGATCTGTGGATCTGTTGGGGCGGTATGCGAATTGGCTTGGGTCTAGGGTATCCGGTATGATGCTGTTGATGTGAGCCATGACCAGCCTTTCAAAGCACTTCATGGCTACCCACGTGAGTGCTACGGGCGTTAATCATTTAGGCAGGTTACCTTCGCTTCCTTGGGCACAGGGACTATGGTGGTCTACTTGAACCATGTAGGTATTACAGACTCGGTCAGGGAGAGGTTGAAAATGTCAGTGAAGACACTTGCCAGTTGGTCCGCTCATGCTTTGAGTACACAAGCATAAAAGGCATTTAGCTTGTCTGGTAGGCTCGCGTCACTGGGCAGCTTGAGGCTGGGTTTCCCTTTGTAGTCTGTAATAGTTTTCAAGCCCTGCCACATCCGACGAGTGTCAGAGCCGGTGTAGTAGGATTCAATCTTAATCCTGTATTGACGCTTTGCCTGTTTGATGGTTCGTCTGGGGCGTAGCAGGATTTCTTATAAGCGTCCGGATTAGTGTCCCGCTCCTTGAAAGCGGCAGCTCTAGCTTTTAGCTCGATGCGGATGTTGCCTGTAATCCATGGCTTCTGGTTGGGATATGTACGTATGGTCGCTGTGGGGATGACGTCATCGATGCACTTATTGATGAAGCCGATGACTGAGGTGGTATACTCCTCAATGCCATTGGAACATATTCCAGTCTGTGTTAGCAAAACAGTCCTGTAGCGTAGCATCCGCGTCATCTGACCGCTTCCATATTGAGCGAGTCACGGGTACTTCCTGCTTTAGTTTTTGCTTGTAAGAAGGAATAAGGAGGATAGAATTATGGTCAGATTTGCCAAATGGAGGGCGAGAGAGAGCTTTGTATGCGTCTCTGTGTGTGGAGTAAAGGTGGTCTAGAGTTTTTTTCCCCTTTGGTTGCAAATGTGACATGCTGGTAGAAATGAGGTAAAACGGATTTAAGTTTGCCTGCATTAAATCCCCGGCCACTAGGAGCGCCGCTTCTGGATGAGCATTTACTTGTTTACTTACAGTGAGGGAAAAAAGTATTTGATACCCTGCTGATTTTGTACGTTTGCCCACTGACAAAGAAATGATCAGTCTATAATTTTAATGGTAGGTTTATTTGAACAGTGAGAGACAGAATAACAACAAAAAAATCCAGAAAAAACGCATGTAAACATTTTTATAAATTGATTTGCATTTTAATGAGGGAAATAAGTATTTGACCCCTCTCAATCAGAAAGATATCTGGCTCCCAGGTGTCTTTTATACAGGTAACGAGCTGAGATTAGGAGCACACACTTAAAGGGAGTGCTCCTATTCTCAGCTTGTTACCTGTATAAAAGACACCTGTCCACAGAAGCAATCAATCAGATTCCAAACTCGCCACCATGGCCAAGACCAAAGAGCTCTCCAAGGATGTCATTGACAATATTGTAGACCTACACAAGGCTGGAATGGGCTACAAGACCATCGCCAAGCAGCTTGGTGAGAAGGTGACAACAGTTGGTGCGATTATTCGCAAATGTAAGAAACACAAAAGAACTGTCAATCTCCCTCAGCCTGGGGTTTCATGCAAGATCTCACCTCGTGGAGTTGCAATGATCATGAGAACGGTGAGGAATCAGCCCAGAACTACATCCTGAAATCCTGCAGCGCCCACAAGGTCCCCCTGCTCAAGAAAACACATATACAGGCCTGTCTGAAGTTTGCCAATGAACATCTGAATGATACAGAGGAGAACTGGGTGAAAATGTTGTGGTCAGATGAGACCAAAATCGAGCTCTTTGGCATCAACTCAACTCGCCGTGTTTGGAGGAGGAGGAATGCTACCCTATGACCCCAAGAACACCATCCGCACCATCAAACATGGAGGTGGAAACATTATGCTTTGGGGGTGTTTTTCTGCTAAGGGGACAGGACAACTTCACCGCATCAAAGGGACGATGGACGGTGCCATGTACCGTCAAATCTTGGGTGAGAACCTCCTTCCCTCAGCCAGGGCATTGAAAATGGGTCGTGGATGGGTATTCCAACATGACAATGACCCAAAACACACGGCCAAGTCAACAAAGGAGTGGATCAAGAAGAAGCACATTAAGGTCCTGGAGTGGCCTAGCCAGTCTCCAGACCTTAATCCCATAAAAAATCTGTGGAGGGAGCTGAAGGTTCAAGTTGTCAAACGTCAGCCTCGAAAACGTAATGACTTGCGCTCCAGCTGTTATTGACAAATAGACACACATCCCCACCCCTCGTCTTACCAGACGTAGCTTCTCTGTCATGCCGATGCATGAAAAATCCCGCCAGCTCTATATTATCCGTGTCGTCGTTCAGCCACGACTCGGTTAAACACAAGATATTATAGTTTTTAATGTCCTGTTGGTAGGATATTCTTGATCGTAGATCATCCATTTTGTTTTCCAATGATTGCACGTTGGCCAATAGAATGGATAGTACTGGAGGTTTACTCACTCGCCTACGAATTCTCAGAAGGCAGCCCGACCTCTGCCCCCTTTTTCTCTGTCTTTTCTTCATGCAAATGACTGGGATTTGGGCCCGTTTCCGAGAAAGCTGTATATCCTTTCCGTCGGACTCGTTAAAGAAAAATTTTTCGTCCAGTTCGAGGTGACTAATTGCTGTTCTGATGTCCAGAAGTTATTTTCGATCATAAGAGACAGTAGCAGCAACATTATGTACACAATAAGTAAAAAAATAATTTACAAAAAATTCGAAAAAACTAACAATATAGCACAGTTGGTTAGGAGCCTGCAAAATGGCAGCCATCCCCTCCGGCGACATGTTGTTTTTGAATTATTGCAAGCACCCCTATGCAACGACCAAGCCACACTTCAGGGAAACATTCCTGGTGCCGTCACTGCGTCACACGCTCTCTGCTCCTTTTAATACACCAATTGTAACATATACAAAATATTATCTTACCAAATGTAAATATGCACAGCCTTGTAATCGATTCAAGACCAAGACCGGAGCAAATAGAGTCCGAGTCAAGACCAAGAACGGAGGGGGGGCGAGACCGAGTCAAGACCGAGACCGGTAGGGGAACAAGGGGTCCGAGACCAGAAAAATGCGAGTCCAATTCAAGACCAAGATTGTAATTTTGTCAAATCACCACCATGATAAGAGTTCAAAATATCCAGTATTTCTGTGTTCATATATTATTTCAGAACAACATATGTATTCTTTAGACATTCAAAATAGTGAAAAAATGCATGCTGAGGGGAAAATAGAGCCACTCTACAAATGATTACTAACCCAAACACAGTCAGCAACAATGATTTTATCTTTTCAGTTTTTGTTGGAAAGGAAAGGGTTAACACTGAAGATAAAAAAATATCCAATCTGGATTTTTCTTTGCTGGTCTCTGGGGTGAGAAATCTAGCTAGCTAAATCAGCCATTGCCTAGGCCATCAGAAGCTAGATAAAGGCATCTGCAATTCAACTGTATTAGGGCACAATTTTGGAGTGACAGTGGAATCAACCAATCACATTTTTACTTAATGAGTGGGACCGTTTTTACAAAAATGTATGGAAACTTCTGCCTTCTTGAATGCCAACAGGTCACTGCGCAATAGCGAGCAGTAGTTTTCCCACGGTCAAGCTAGCTAGCTTTTGTTGTCGGCTAGTTTGCAGCAGCTGCAGCAGCTGTCATCAAAGAGGATGTTGTTGCTAATTTGATAGCTTCTCCTTTTCCAAGAATAACTTTCAACAAGAAGTTAAGTTTCAAATGATCATCATCTGGTGAGTGGAACTGTGTTTTTTATTGCAGCACGCTTGCTGTTGTTAGCCATCTCTTTGAAAATAACTTATGTGTGTGAAACATTGTTGCATTTAAAGTAGAACTGACAGCCTTTTAGCAACATGAAATCTTATTATAATCTGTTCATATACACCCCCAGGAAGAATATGACTATTTTACAAACATTTTCTGACAAGCGACCACTTATCGTCATTTTCACGTTTTCATAAATTCTTAGAATGTTTGGGAATTATGTATACTAAGGCATTTTTGAAAACTCTATATGCAATATAGAGTGGGAAAGCAGCCATGCGTTTAGACAATTAATAGACACTGCAGTAAATAAAACCGAATAAAAACATCTGTCTTGTCCAGGACCGGAGTCCACAGAGACCGGTGCTCTATCCAGTAGGCCTTTATACAACAAGCCATTTGCTACACAGGCCTGGCATCACTCACTTTGAACTGGACTGTGTATTTACAGGCAGTTGCAACAGCACAACTTTAGATCATTAGAACACATTCGCCAAAAGCCACAAAATACACCTGAATGGATTTCTGCAAATATGTAAATACAACGGGAGTCCTCTTACATTTGGGAACTTTACAGTCCTATTGATTAAACAACCATTAAAAGGTAGGCTCTCTCTCCCTCAGTTATGCACATCAACAACAACAAGATCGACAACTAATGTTAGCCAGAGCAAGATGAGCTAAAATCTAATTAAGGAACAGTAACTTTTTCAGCTAGTTGGCCGTCAAAATTGCACTGATAAACGTTGGGGAATTGTAGCCTCCTCGTCCTTCTGCAGCTTGCCTGCCAATGCATGCTTGACCCAAGCAAGCACCCAAGCTAACTGGCTAAAGTTGGCTAGCTTGCTAGTTAGCTACTTCCACACAAATGAGAGAACACCTCACTCTGACCATTTTACTCACCATAGCAGAGCTTTACTTGTTATCTAGAGCGTTCTTGACTAATTATTACTTTTTTTGCCTACGTTTACTGACATCGGTTTCATCCGTTTCTCTGTGCGCTGGCACACTCAGACAAGAGTGCTCTGAAATCGGAATAGATAGCCAGAGTGAATTTGCGAATGCAAGATTTATGCTAACTGGATAACAGTCGTTCAAGTTCTTGCTAGCTAACCAAATGACACCTGCATCTCTAGCTGAGTATAGCCATTGAAAAACGATATGAGGGGAAAAAGTCAGTCACTCACCCACTCCTCCAATGGCATTACATGACATCCTCCTAGCAGCTAGCTAGCTGTCTAGTTAACGTTTGGCTCCGTGTTTTTAGCTTGCTACATAAATAGATATGCTAGCCTATTAGCCACGTTATGACTGACTTGTGATCATTGCCCTTGCTAGTGTCGTGTATTAGGATTATGCCTTTGTTAAATGTTTTAAGTGGAACCAGAGAGGACGTTAATTTTAGTATCAAGAGGGAATGTTTTAGTGTAACGCCACATACAACAGACAGGAAGTGTGTTGTAGACAGGGGAGACTGGTGATTGGCCAGAAGAGGGAGCATCTTTTTGCATTGTTTATAAGTAGGGGCTAAACGAAGAAGAAGGCAGAGCGGCCATTCTGAGGCGTCGCTCTCCGGATGTCATGACATCTGTCACTTATGCTGTAACCTCGTGATATTAATAAAAGCCTCTAAAACACGGTGCAGCCTAAGCGGACTCCTTGTTGACAGCAATAGCCACCAACAACAGACACTACAAATGGGGGCTCATCCGGGATTTCTGATTGCATCGTTCTGGGTGCCTTTCTGAGTCGCGAGTTAACTACTGCCCAAGCCGGCTTTAAAGGTGAGATTACTCACAAAATTTGGGCATTGGTTATTCCGCTGATTCATGAGAGGGCATTGAAGGTGTACAGTTAAAAGTACTTGGGTCGTTGTTGATGTGCGCTGTTGTGGTCGACTAGGAGTCTGTTATAATATATTCCATTGGTAAACGGCAGGTAATTGGAATTTTAGAGCATAAAACGGTAGGAATTAAGTATTGAAGGTGTACAATTAAGGCAGATATGCGCATACATTAGAGCACTGTACCGCTTAAAGACTCCCAGGGGGCCATTTTAGATAATGGGCCGACAAATCCGTTTGTACGATAGAATGTGCAATTCGGTGTGTTTTTTAAAGAAAAACTTCGGATTAATGAAATGTATCTGATTGTGATTATTGCTCGACTTTTCGTCCGACGGGGGGTTTGCATGGGTGTGATTTCTCTGTGAATTGTCATTAAGTCCACGGTAGCACAAAATGGTAGGGAAATATGTAAAAGGAATAAGGGCAGTGCAGGATGCTTATTTGTGTGTGGTAGGCCGCAGTTAGCTAAAGGCTAAGGCTAATGTTAATGCTAAATGCTGGAGTGTGGGTCATGCCACATTATACATAGCGGCTAATGCTAAGGCTAAATGCTAATTGTGTTGCGTGCTACATGCTAACGTGTCCTTAGAGGGCGATGGATTAAAGCCTCTTAAACTTGTTTGTATGTGGGTGGAATTCAGAGTTCTACGCAAATGTGAGCTCTGTTACGTGTAATTGTTCGAGTATAAGGTATAAAATAGTGAAGCTGTAGCGTAATGCTATCGTTCTATTGTCTGGGAATCGTATCATTGAATGCATTTGCGCATGCGTTTAATTTTGCGACACTACACTACAGAAAGGGGGAGTTTATGGCACGAGATTAGGACACGTTTTGTTTTACGGCACTAAACTACAACACGAGGGTATAGTAAAACTACAAAACGTCATTGTGGGTAACGTGTCATATTCTGTGGGGTTACACTGCAGGGGGAGACAGAGAGACACAGACGAGGGAACAAAGAGGAGAGATTTTAACACGAATCTTATAGTTTTAAAGCGGCTGCTGTTTGAACATGAAACTATTTGTTGAGATGTAGTGAATTTATACATTAAATATATGTTGACGGAGTATAATGAATTAAATTAAATGACGGATTAAAATAAAATAAAAATGTTTTTGAGCGATCTATTTAGTTCTGAGTTTAGTCTTAGAGTGAATAATGGGTGAACGAAGGAATGTTGAATATGGTTGAGATAACTCAGTGATTGCAGTAACTACTAAAATCTTTTTCTGTGTCTCTGTTTTTGTCATATGAGAGGCGATAGGAGGGAGAGAGAGAAGGAGAGGGGGTGCGTGACGTAGCGTCACGTGACGCGACAGAGGATCAAGTCAAAAAGGGTTTGAGACTGGTCTGGTTACAAAATCTTCTTTGATGTTATGACAATTTCACATAGGCTTGGCAAACTGATTCATTAAAAATTGCATTTTGGAGGCTATGTGCATCACTGGGGTTTGATTGGAGTTGTGTTGGGAATCAAGGACTGACATTATTCTGTAAATTTAAGATAATTAGGTGATTATAGAGATAAGAGTTTATGGGAATTGTAGTGTTGAAGGGTTAGAGGCTTTGTTTTTGGGATTGCTTTGAAGTTGACTAACTTACATTTACTTGCATTTGATGGGTTGTGGTAAGATAGCCACCACTAATTGATAAATGGGTAAGTTAGGATATAGAAATAAAAAATTGGTTTTAAATTATTCATAATTTTTAATTGATTTTTTAATTGATTTTTTATTTTAATTAGAAATGGTTTTTGAATAAAACATTTAATTGAATTTTTTAATATTCATATTTTAGTTGATTTGATTTTGGGTTGTTTGGGTTATATTAATAATTGAAGGGGTGAAGCCATAGGCTATATAGTCTAAAATAAAATAATTCACGATAAAGGAATATAAAAGGGTTGTTACAATGGGGAGAAAGGACAGCAAGGCTATAAAAAGTCAGTACACCGATTGATATAGTACAAAATAGTAACCCTTTAACTAGAGTATTGCTAGGTTATCCGGCAAATGAAACGAAAGTTGCCATTCATTCTCAAACAAAAACTGATAAAGATTCCAGCGATAAGATAAACAAAGGTATAGAGAAGGTGACAGGAAAACTAATGGCAGAAGTTAGTACACCTTTCTCACATACAGATTCAGCAAAAAGACACCCACCTTATGAGAAGGAAGTAGAGCTTAGGGATGTTTATCCTCAGCTTCCGGTGATCATCCAGGAGGGTGATTGTTGCATCAGAGATGAAGATGAATAATAGATAGAGGACAAGCAGAAACGACGATAATGATGAATCCAAAACTCCAGAAGGAAGAAAATGAGATGTCTGGAAGAGATGAGTGAGGTTAAAGAAGACGAGGATGATGAAGATGAGAGTGATTGAGAAGAGGTCATGGGTGGATATGACTCTGTGATCAGAAGGAAGTTGGCAAGAGAGGAAAGAAAGAAGGATACTAGAGATTTGATCTCTGATGGAAGTTGAAGGAAGAAGGATACAAGAGAGTCGAGTTCAGATGAAGACAGCGATAAAGAGGAGACTAAAGGTGCTGTGTATTCAAAAGGAGTTTGTCCTACAAGGACTGGCACAGAAGAAATAGAAGGAGATATAGACCGATGCTTATCAGGCCTGGAGGAAGCGAGGACTTTGGGAGAGGTAAGAGAGCTAGAGGAACAGCTCGAGACGCTGAAGAGACAAGGAGAAAACCTGCTGAGAAAATAATCCCAAGAATTGGAGGAGAAGAATAATACACTGAGGTCAAGGAAAGGCCAATAGTAAGAAGATGATGGAAGATGATATTTTGAGGACAGAACTTAGACTATAAGCTTTTGAAGAATCCTGATATGTCAACAGCAAGAAAGAACAGGATCAAGAAACTCTCAGAAAACTCAATCATACAACTGGTGGAGAAGAGAAGCTTTGGTTATGAAGAATCAGAGTGAACCAAATCAACAATCACTGTTACAGCTTCAACTGAACAATATCAAATGCAATTGTACCAGCCACCAAGGGGGGTACCAGATGTTCCATATCCACAGCCAGTTTCTGGACAGACACAGAATTGGAGAGGAAGAGGACGAGAAGGCTTAGAATGAGGAGGAAGATTTCAGCTACACTTCCAGCAACTTTCAGAAGACTGTTATAATTATGGACAGGTTGGTTACTTTACCTGTGAGTGCAATGGGCCAGGAGGAAACAACAGAGAACATTTTTAAGGAAGATACAGGGGCCAGTCAAGATCACCTGTTCTCCAGGTGAACCCTAAAGATTCTAGAGTGCCTAGAAGATATGAAGGGGGGTGTCAGCTGATAGCACCGATTAGAGAAGAAGAGAAAATATCCAACAATTGAAGTAAAACCAGAGGACTATGAGAAATAATGGTGAATAGTGGGAAAACTTATCTGTGTTCAGCCTAAAGAGGTTAAACATCTCACTGTAAAATTAACTAATTAGGATAGGGATTTGAGGTAGTAAAACAGTTAATTACTCTTAGGGAACCAATTGAGCTATGCTATAAAAAATCAAGGAGAAATTAAAATAGACATACTAATATTATAACATATACCTATTGCAGTGTTGGGAAGAGATGCATGGTGTAAATTGAACTGTACAATAAGATGTACACTAAACGGCTGTCTGGTAGAAGATTTTAAAAAGTAGGGTTTTGGGAATCATATTTGCTTAAAAGATAATATCATAGGAAGGATGATAATCTATTGGACTGCCTATTAGACAATCTGTCTGGAAAATAAAGTTAAAAGGGGTGACTGTTATTCTGGGTTACATTCTTACACCAAGGGATTTCTTCTAGGCTAAAAGGTGTTTAGTCGTTTGCCAAGTCTGTGTGTAAAGAAGTCAGAAGCAGGTGGGGACTTTCCCTATCACATATTCTAAAATTTGGTGGTAAAGGGATTTTGTGAATAAATCAGTGGGAAAAGGTTTTTAAAGGTTAGGAGAAAAGATTAGATTAAAAAGTTAGGAGAACTAGGTTGAAGGAACTCTAAGACAGTAAGCTAAGTTTCAAAGTTAGTAGTAAGAGAGAGAGAACAGTGGTGAAGGACATTTTAGAGTTTAGTGGGAAGATAGATATGGTAGAGTTTAGATCTGTTAGGAGCAGATGCATTGAGAAAGTATGCGTTGCTGAATGATAAGAGAAGATTGAGGGTGATTGAGTATCTATAGTTACAGTTCCCAGCAGGGAGATCAAGGTAATTATAGATGTATTTTTTTATAATCAAAAGTTTGAAAGTCAGGGTTTAGAGTAGGAAGAGAGAGTGAATGTAAGTTACATTTACGTCATTTGACACTAGTGGTGATAGATGGAAGTACAAGCAAAGAGAGGAAAATGGATGAAGTAACTAGGGACATTAACACTTCAGTCTATTAAAACAACAGTGAGAAGCAATTTAACTCTTTCAACATTGATAGTTATTAAAGCCATAAATATATCGCATTTGATTATAAGGGAAGCAATAGCTCCAGCACCAATTTTAGACGAAAATACTTATTAGGGTTAGGATGGGGACGTTCCTCCCACATGGAGAGATAATTATGGAGAATAAGTATTGTTATCAGGACCAGGAGTAGAAGCTGTTGCACCTAATCAAAGGAGGTCAGGAAGAATATGTTACAGTAGTCACTCCAACAGTAAATAATGCACATAGGATATTGGTAACTTTGCCACTAGAAATAATTAAGGTTAATACATCAACTAAGTCAACTACTTTAATGGTAACTTTGGAAAGGGATTAATGATACGATGGCAATGCAAATGTAGGAAGTACGACACCGACAACAACTTTTCTGAAATTAAAGGAGGCAGCAAGAGAGACTCAGGGGTTTATGTTACGGATGGAGAGTGCTGTCAATGATAGTACGAATAGGGTTAAAATAGGAGAACAGATAGTAGTAGAGAGAATAAGGATGCTATCATGGAAGTACAGGATGAGGTCTTTGATTTTAATGACAGACAAGGAGAGGTATCTGATCAGTACCGCTCGTTAGGGAAGAGAGAAACTAAATGGAGTGGTTTGATTCTTCTGTTGTGAAAATTAGAGATAGATGGGCAGGTTCCAGCAGCTCATTCTGTAAGATCAGTGAGGAATCTTGAGGGTCCATGTCTGTTGAGAATTCCAGACAAACATGTTAGAGACGGTCGCTCGACCTCTATCAAGTATGTGTCAATCTTATGCTTTGTCATGGCTGTTGTATCAGCAACAACAATCAGTAACAGATAAAATAATGTCGTTGTCAAAACATTTGTTTAAGCCTAGGGTTAGGTGGTATTGGGTTAAGTGAATTAACTTGTGTGCATTTGTTAGATGGGAAGGAAACTCAGGTAACAGCAAACCCTGAACATTGGAGGTGAAAGCAGTGAGGGCTAAAAGTTGTTTTTGTTCTAATAAAACATATGATGTAAAGGGTATGTTCATGGGAATATCAGATTGTGATGATTATATGATGACTTTGGATAAGCACGAACATAAGGTTAGAGATGACAAATATAATGTAACTTTTTATGTACCAGTTAGTAAGAAGAGCAGGACTTTGATGGTTAAAAGATTAGCTTTTGCCTGACAATGTGACTATGGGGAATTTTAGAGATATTTAGAGGGTTTGTGGTGATAAAGCGTATATATTCTTACCCTGTGGATGGATAGGATGTTCTTACATGTCAACGTTGAAGCCTCCATATGAGGTTTCTACCATTAAAAGAGGGGTACCACCGGACACATATAAATCTAGGGTTGGAAATAGGATGAAAAAGACATGGAGACATGTCATAGTCTTCAAGCCTATCATTGAAGGATGAGTCCAAGGGAGAAGGGGGGACTTTTTCCATGGTATGGTGTAACATTTGGGAAGATCCTATTGATAATGTTAGTTATACTTTGAGTCCAGATAGTTCAGATATTATCACTAGGGTTATATATTCATTGAAGAATATAAGGGATGCATTTGGTAGATCTGAAGGAGGGGAAGTCAGCGAAGTCTTGGTTGCAAGATCAATTAGGCCCAGTAGGGGCAGTGATGGTTCAGATTTTAGTTGCAGCTTTGATAGCACTGTGTGTGATGTTTGTAATTTGTTACTGACCTTTGAGAAAGCTATGATATTGAGATAGGTTGGAGAGTGATGCCTGGAGACAACACTCAGATGCCGGTGTTGACTGTTCCTGATCTGGATGAAGATGGACAAGTGGAACTGAATGGATAAATATCATTTTTGATGTTTTGATCATTTTTCAAAAAAAAAATTCAACATTAGTGTGATTTTGGTATGATTTTATGAATCAAAGGGGGGAAATGGGTTAATGTGATTCATACATCATTTATATATCATTTCTATATTCTTAGTTGATATTGATGTTCAATTTGAAAGTGTTGTTTTGCAAAAGATACTGTTTGGTTTTTTCTTTTCTTCCAGAAGCATTTGGGGACATGTGGAGATTGAAATACTCAAACAAGGACAATATGAAAGGACAATGACTGGAGGAGATAAAACAAGGAGGGGGTGGAAAGATTCCGATTCCATCATCAACAATACATTGGAAGAGGAGACTACGGGGAGATGAAGTGTAGTGGACTACATTCCAGTGTCTGCAATGAAATATAGACATATTTGATGTGTAATACATAATTGTGTCATATTCTTACGTATTAATTTTTGTAGAATGATATTTGATGTTATTGAATACATGTGAGGATCTTAGATGTTTTTGTTTATTTCGTTGATGCTTAGGGACAGGGAGTCTAGGCAGGGAGAGGTCCACTATAGGGTCCAATGGGTTGACCAGCCTTAGAGTGGATATTTGTTGGATAGGATTTTGTTTGCAGGGGCTTACATGTGTATTTAATTGCATCATAGTTTCAAATGCATTTACATTGTTTATGAGTTTATCGGGAGTACCGTGGTGGTTGCCTGGGGCAGAGGGACCGTGAGAGAATTTTACTGTCTTTTTTTTATTTATTTTTTATTTTTATTTTTATGCCATTTAGCAGACGCTTTTATCCAAAGCGCTGCGCACATTCTACTTTGCCCACATGCTCCCGAAAATTGTTGATGATTTTGTTGAGGGAAGGTTACAGTTCTGCAGTAAATATCTCAGCATTTTAAAACCAAAATAAACTGCCTTATTTAGGTCATGCCCACAGGAGCCAACAGATGTCCATTGTTTACATGATCTCTTTATGCTGTGCAATATATCAGTGTGCTTACTGTTTGAGTGAAAATAAAGTTTGATGTAATTTCAATCCTTAGAGTGCTACAATTTATTTTAACACAGTTCATAATTCATAGTAAGCTCATACTGTACATAAATAACACTGGATTAATTAATTGTTTTGAGGAAGCTAAACAAATGGCTTCAACAAGAAAGATTGCGTGTTTAATCTTAACAGGTATTAAAAAGTAAAATACAAAAGCAGCCCACACAATTACATCACTATGAAAATATTCATATATAATATTAAAAAATACAATGCACGCAGTATTTGTTGTGTTTATCTGTATTTAATGAACAACATGGCTGGGTGTTGGTAGACAGGGACACAGGGCAAGATTCTAAACCTCACTGATCAGTGGACTCTTCAGGTTAACTAGGCCAGCACAGATGGTTAAGATGTTGTCCAGTTTCGGTGCCATGCTGATGGGAACATTCTGGGATAAAATCTTAAACACCTTCAGTCTCTGGATTGCTCTTTCCACATGTATGCGGACATTGGCTACTCGCCTGGTGCGTGTCGTCTCCTCATTGGTCAACTGATTGCGCCTGTAGGTGAAAGCAGGGATGTTCAAACTGACCCTTCCCTCATCAAGCAAGTCTCGAATGGTGAACCCACGGTCCGCCATGACCTCATCACCAGCCCTCAGATAGTCTAGGAACCCACTGTCCATGGTGATAAACTTATCGCTGCTTCTGCCAGCATAGGCATCAGATATAAACATGATTAGCCCATTAGGGGCCACAGCGACGAGATATTTCAGTGTTGCGTGATTTATACTGGCTGAAAGTGTCACTCCTTGAGTCGTGGTTTGTGGCTCTCTGCATGGCACTTTCGGCACAGTCAATGATGCAGGTGGTTCGAGGGTAGTTCCTCTGAAACGACAAGGGCATGGTGGCACGAATGGTCTCTCTTGGAAGCCAGGGGATCAGGACTTTGAACTGTTCACCCATCACGTCAATCCAGTGACTAATCACAATGCTTGCCATGGATGTAGACACATTGAAGCGGTGAGCAATATCTCCTAATATTAGGTTTAGTTTTAGTTTCATCAACGTCATAAGTATTTGGTCAACAACAGGAAGGGTAATTGATGGCTTACTGAAAGGCAACAACACCGTCACCAGGGTGAAGAATTGAACCATAAGCACTCCTGTATACAGCCGGGACCTAGCATCATCAATGACCGTGGTGCTGGTCACAGTAGGACCCATTTCTGCCTCGCACTGTGTGGCCTTGTCTACTTTAACAGACTGTGTTGTTGAACAGTAAATGTGATCAATATGTGACGGATCCTCCCATTGGGTCTGGGCATCTCGAAATTTTGGTGTAGCAGGCTCGGCCTCACAGACAGGCTGACAGGTTTCTGGAGCATCTAAAAAGGGGAAGAGAAAACATGGATGGAGCAAAATTAATGCAGGCATAGAGTCCTCTCACTACAAACATCACAATGGAAAAATGTGTACTACAACATTGCACTCACACGCACACACACAATCATCATCACAACAGCCTGCCACCTTGCATTGTATTTATGATGTAGACTAAGGCACACGCAGGCAGGCACACACACACACACACACACACACACACAACACACACACACACACACACAATTAATGATGTAGCTATCATGGGCATTGTTTGTCCCATCTCCAAAACAATCAACTGCCTTAGCAAAATACCGTAGCAATGTTAATGTATGACAACTTCTTCATAATTAACAGTATTGTCAGCTTCATAGCTAAAGTTGCTGAACTTACCCTCAGATTCAAGTCTGCGTTTCTTTATCTGGGGGAGGCAGTGGTCCGCTGGGTGAGTTGACACCTCTTTGGCTGGTATCCCAACCACAACTCTGGGAAAGGATTATCCTTGGTAGGTTTTTGGTCAACAAAGTGATAGGAGCAAACAAAAACGTTGAGGGGTGGTTTCTTTAGATTCAATGCCTTCAGCCAGGTCCTTGATTCGAGTCGGTATCAGGCTTGCGAAAAAATGTAAACAATGGAGCGCATGGACATTGCCTCTTCGTAGCTGGTTTGTGGTAGCTGGTTTGTGGTCGTAGCACTCTCTATCTAACCACTCGTTCAGGTGCTTTCGAGTTTTTGCAACCAACTACCGCACACGTCGTTCCCGAACCACTTTTCTTCATGTTGTAATTGTCATTTTTATATCCTCTTTGTCACTGCGATATCAGTGCTTTGTCGGCACAACGGAGCTAGCTAGTGTCGTATCGAGTGAGTGGTGGCAATTATTGCTGATGAACAAAGGAGTCTGCTCATACTGAACGTTGATCATAAGGTTTATTCAGATCACAAGCTTCAGCATGAGTGACAGGTGACATGACACCCGGAGAGTGACGCCTCAGAATGGCTGCTCGTTCTGCCCTCTCCTTCGTTTTCCCCCCTATTTATAAACAATGATGCTCCCTCTTCTGGCCAATCACCAGTCTCCCCTGTCTACAACACACTCCCTGTCTGTTGTATGTGGCGTTACACCTAAAACATTCCCTCTTGATACTAACATAAACAACATTCCATTTCTTCATGAAAAACATTTAACACCATCATAATCTTAATACACTACATTCCCCCCTTTCGAGACAAACTAAAAGTCTCGAAAACAAACAGAATAGGATTATGACCAGTAACAATTTATCTTATTGAGTATCTTTAACATTAAACCAAAAACATTCTCCTCTAGAGTGTAAATACCTTTCTATGAAATAACTGTTTATGAAGTGTGAATACATTACTATGAAATATGAACAAATCTCTATGGCGTGTAAGAGCGAAAAACTGTCCGGCAAAGTCCATCCATCAATCAAGACAGTAAAATTCTCTCACGGTCCCTCTGCCCCAGGCAACCACCTTCGGTACTCCAGATAAACTCATAAACCCTGTAAATGCATTTGAAACTATGATGCAATTAAATACACATGTAAGCCCCTGCAAACAAAATCCTATCCAATAAATATCCATTGTAAGGCTGGTCAACCCATTGGACCTTACAGTGAACCTCTCCCTGCCTAGACTTTCTCTGTCCCTAAGCATCACCGAAATAAACAAAAACATCTAAGATCCTCACATGTATTCAATAACATCAAACATCATTCTACAAAAATTAATACCTAAGAATATGACACAAATTATGTATTACACATCAACTATGTCTATATTTCATTGCAGACACTGGAATGTAGTCCACTACACTTCATCTCCCCGTAGTCTCCTCTTCCAATGGATTTGTTGATGATGGAATCGGCCACACCCTCCTTGTTTCATCTCCTCCAGTCATATTGTCCTTTCATATTGTCCCTTCATATTGTCCTTGTTTGAGTCACATGTTCCCCCAAATGCTTCTGGAAGAAAAGAAAAGAAACGACCAAACAGTGTCTTTTGCAAAACAACCCTTTCAAATTAAACATCAATATCCACTAAGAATATAAAAAGGATATATAAATGATGTATGAATCACATAAACCCATTCCCCCCTTTGATTCATATATCATACTCCAAATCACACCAATATTGGAAAAAAAATTAAAAAAATAATAGAAATTGAAAAATGATCAAAACATAAATGATATTTATCCATTCAGTTCCACTTGTCCATCTTTATCCAGATCAGGAACAGTCAACACCGACATCTGAGTGTTGTCTCCAGGCATCACTCTCCAACCTATCTCAATATCATAGCTTTCTCAAAGGTCAGTAACAAATTACAAACATCACACACAGTGTTATCAAAGCTGCCATTAAATGTAACCCATCACTGCCCCTACTGCCCTACCTGATCTTGCAACCAAATCTTCTCAGATCTCCCAAACACATCCCTTATATTCTTCAACACATAAATAACTATCTGAACTATCTTGACTCAAAATATCTACTAATATTATCAATATGATCTTACCAAATGTTACACCATACCATGGAAAAAGTCCCCCCTTTTCAATTAGATGTATCCTTCAATGATAGGCTTGAAGACTGTGACATGTAGCCATGTCACCCTTTTAACCCTAGATTTAGCTGTGTCCGGTGCTATCCCTCTTATAATGGTAGAAACCTCATATGAAAGCTTCAACGTTGACATGTAACAACATCCTGTCTATCCATAGTGTAAGAATATATATGCTTTATCACCACAAACCCTCCAAATATCTCTAAAATCCCCATAGTCACCTTGTCAGGCAAAAGCTAATCTTTTAACCATCAAAGTCCTGCTGTTCCTACTACCTGGTACATAAAAAGTAACATATTTCTCATTACTACCCTTAAGGTCATGCATACCCAAAGTTATCATATAACATCACAATCTGATATTCCCATAAACATACCCCTTACCTCATATGTTTTATTAGAACAAACAACTTTTAGCCCTCACTGGTTTCACCTCCAATACTTCAGGGCTTGCTGTTACCTGATTTTACTTTCCATCTAACAAATGCACACAAGTTAATTCACTTAACCCAATACCACCTAAACCTAGGCTTAAACAAATGTTTTGACAACAACATTATTTTATCTGTTACTAATTGTTGTTGCTACCACAGTCATGACAACGCATAAGATTGACACATACTTGATAGAGGTCGAAACGACCGTCTCTAACATGTTTGGTGCTGGAATTCTCACCAGACATGGACCCTCAGGATTCCTCACTGATCTTACAGAATGAGTTAACCGCTGGAACCAAAGATTCCTACCTGCCACCTATCTCTAACTTTCACAACAGAAGAATCAAACCACATGCATATAGTTTCTCTCTTCCCTAACGAGCGGTACTGATCAGATACCTCTCCTTGTCTGTCATTAAAATCAAAGACCTCATCCTGTCCTCCATGATAGTATCCTTCACTATTTCAGATGAATCTATATTGACTCTCTACCATTATCTGCTCTCCTATTTTAACCCCTATTCGTACTATCATTGACAGCACTCTCCATCCGTAACATAAACCCTTTCCAAAGTTACCATTAAAGTAGTTGATTTAGCTGATGTATCAACACTCTTCACTACCGATATCCTATGTGTATTATCTACTGTTGGAGTGGCTACTGTAACCTATTCTTCCTGAACTCCCTTGGTGACTGTGAAACTTCAACAGATTTCAAATCTTCCATCATAAGCGTTACTTTATGAATTACATAGCCTTTTAACCAATAATTCTTAACCGGAACAAATTCTAATGCTTGCACTAGATAAGTACACATATATTCTCCCTGACCTTTCTCTGTAACATTACGCAACATAAGTGAACAGTCACTCCTAACCCTCTTCTAAACTATACCTCCTTTAATTAGGTGCCACAGCTTCTACTCTTGGTCCTGATAACAATACTTCTTCTCCATAATTATCTCTCCATGTGGGAGGAATGTCCCCATCCTAACCCTAATAAGTATTTTTTTCCCCTAAAATTGGTTCCCTTATAATCAAATGCGATATATTTATGGCTTTAATAACTATCAATGTTGAAAGAGTTAAATTGCTTCTCACTGTTGTTATAATAGACTGAAGTGTTAATGTCCTTAGTTACTTCTAGTTTTTCCCCAAAGAAAAGTTGTCTTTGCTTGTACTTCCATCTATCACCACTAGTGTCACTTTTTCCAACTCTCAGTCCTATCTCTAATCCCTGACTTTCAAACTTTTGATTATAAAAAATACACCTACAATTACCTTGATCTTCCTCTCCAAAGTGTCATTCACCATTGTTCTCTCTCTTACTACTAACTTTGAAACTTAGCTTACTGTCTTAGAGTTCCTTCAACCCTAGTTCTCCTAACTTATTTTTATCTAATCTTTTCTCTCATAACCTTTAAAAACTTTTTCCACTGATTTATTCACAAAATCCTATTACCACCAAATTTTTAGAATATGTGATTGGGAAAGTCCCCACCTGCCTTTGACTTCTTTACACACAGACTTGGCAAACTAAACACCTTTTAGCCTAGCCTGAAATCTCTTAGTGTAAGAATGTAACCCAGAATAACAGTCTCCCCTTTTAAACTTTATTTTTCAGACAGATTGTGTAATAGATTATCATCCTTCCTATAATATTATCTTTTTAAGCAAATACGATTGCCAAAAACCCTACTTTTTTAAAATCCTCTACCAGACAGCCGTTTAGTGTACATCCTATTGTACAATTCAATTTAAACAATACATCTCTTCCCAACAATGCAATAACAGTATCTTCTAATATTAGTATGTCTATTTTAATTTCTCCTTGATTTTTATAGCAGAGCTCCATTGGTTCCCTAAGAGTAATTAGCTGTTTACTACCTCAAATCCCTATCCTAATTAGTCAATTTTACATAGTGAGATGTTTAACCTCTTTAGGCTGAACACAGATACGTTTTTCCACTATTCACCATCACTTCTCATGGTCGGTTGTTTTTACTTCAATTGTTGGATATTTTGTCTTCTTCTCTAATCGGTGCTTTCAGCTGGCACCCCCCTTCCGGATCTTCTAGGCACTCTAGAATCTTTAGGGTTCACCTGGAGAACAGGTGATCTTGAATTGCCCCTGTATCTTCCTTAAAAATGTTCTCCGTTTTTCCTCCTGACTTGTTGCACTCACAGGTAAAGTACCCAATCTGTCCACAATTATAACAGTCTTCTGAAAGTTGCTGGAAGTGTAGCTGAAATCTTCCTCCTCCTTCTATTTCTTCTCGTCCTCTTCCTCTCCAATTCTGTGTCTGTCCAGAAACTGGCTGTGGATCTGGAACATTTGGTACCCCCCTTGGCTGGTACAATTGCATTTGATATTGTTCAGTTGAAGCTGTAACAGTGATTGTTGATTTGGTTCACTCTGATTCTTCATAACCAAAGCTTCTCTTCTCCACCAGTTGTATGATTGAGTTTTCTCAGAGTTTCTTCGTCCTGTTCTTTCTTGCTGTTGACATATCAGTATTCTTCAACAGCTTATATTCTAAGTTCTGTCCTCAAAATATCATCTTCCATCATCTTCTTCAGCATCTTTGCCTCAATGTATTCTTCTTCTCCTCCAATTCTTGGGATCCTTTTCTCAGCAGTTTCTCCTCTTCTGTATCTTCAGCTGTGTTACTTCTTCTAAACTATTTGCTTTATCCAGGCATGATAAACATCGGTCTATATCTCTATTTCTTCTTTGCTAGTCATTGTAGGATAAAATCCTCTTGAACATAAAGCACCTTTAATCTCCAGATCTTCATCGCTTTCTTCATCTTTGCTTTCATCAGAGATCAAATCTCGTGTATCCTTCTTCCTTCAACTTCCATCAGAGATCAAATCTCTAGTATCCTTCTTCTTTCCTCTCTTGCCAACTTCCTTCTGATCACAGAGTCATATCCACCCATGACCTCTTCTCAATCACTCATCTTCATCATCCTCATCCTCTTTAACCTCACTCTTCTCTTCCAGACATCTCGTTTCCTTCCTTCTGGAGTTTTGGATTAATCTTTATCGTTATTTCTGCTTGTCCTCTATCTATTATTCGTTCATCTCCATCTCTGATGCAACAATCACCTGAGGATAAACATCCCTAAGCTCTACTCCTTAGCCTTATCTCTATAGCTTTGGTTATCTTATCGCTGGAATATTTTATAAATTTTTGTTTGAGAATGAAGGGCAACTTTTGTTTCACTTGCCGGATAACCTCGCAATACTTTAGTTAAAGGATTACCATTTTATACTATATCAATCGGTGTAATGACTTTTATAGCCTTGCTGTCCTTTCTCCCCATTGTAACTACTCTTTTATATTCCTTTATCGTGAATTATTTTATTTTAGACTGTATAGCCTATGGCTTCCCCCCTCTAATTATTAATATAACCCAAACAACCCCCCAAAAAAAACTTTTTTTTTTATTTTTTTTAAATAAATCAATTAAAAATCATGAATAATTAAAACCAATTTTTATTCCTATATCCTATGTCACTAATTTATCAATTAGTGGCTATCTTACCACAACCCATCAAATGCAAATGTAAGTTAGTCAACTTCAAAGCAATCCCAAAAACAAAGCCTGTAACCCCTTTATTACTACACTTCCCATAAACCCCCTTGCTCTATAGGCACCTAATTATCTTAAATTTACAGAATACTGTCAGTACCTGATTTCCAACACAATTCCAATCAAACCCCAGTGATGCACAGAGCCTCCAAAATGCAATTTTTAATGAAATAGTATTTGCCAAGCCTATGTGAAATTGTCATCAAATATTTTGTAAGGGATGATTTTGTGAACTAGCCTGATATCTGATCCGATCGTCTGCCGCGTCACGTGATGTCACGTCATCACTTCCTGTATCTCCTCTCTCCCCTCTCTCCTGTCTCTCATGACAAGGGAACAAAGACACAGAAACAGCTTTTAGTAGTTAATGCAATCACTGAGTATTTCCAACCATTCAATATTCGTTCGTTCTACATTATTCACTCTAAGACTAAACTCAGAACTAAATAGATCGCTCAAAAACATTTTTATTTTATTTTAATCCGTCATTTAATTTAATTCATTATACTCCGTCAACATATATTCAATTTATAAATTCACTACATCTCAACAAATAGTTTCATGTTCGAACAACAGCCGTTTAACAACTAGGAGATTCTTTCCCAAATCTCTCTTTTCTGTGGCTATTTTTCCGTCTCCCCCTTGCAGGGTAACCCCAGATGGGACCTATGACCTTTACCCACAATGCAGTTTTGTAGTCTTAGCACATAACCGCATGTCGTAGTTTTAGCCCCGTAAAATCAAGCGCATGCGCACATCCATTCAAAAATACTTTTTCACCGTGGAAGGTCTTAGATCTCTCCCCAATCCCCAAATAGACGGTTAACAGTCCAGCTGTAACTCCCGTTTCCCCCTCATAGTGAAACAACATTTAACAGCGCTTACAAAACATAGAACCGAAATTCCACATACAAACATAATTTAAGAGGCTTTATTACCATCGCAGTGGACCTCTAAGGTTAAGGTTATCATGTAGCACGCAACACAATTAGCATTTAGCAATTAGCATTAGCATTAGCTTTTAGGTACAATGTGACACAACACACATTTAGCATTTAGCATTAGCATTAGCCTTTAGGTACCATGTGACACAACACACATTTAGCATTTAGCATTAGCATCAGCCTTTAGCCAACTGCGGCCTACAACATGTAACAAACCCGCATTGCGTCTTTAATTACTGTTTCGTTTGTCCTAAATTTATTCTGCCGTGAGTATGGCTATTTCTATGAGCGATCCCCCCCATGCAAATATCCCGTCGGACAGAAGATGAGCAAGCAATCCCCAAGAAAATGTCCCACCAACCCCAGTCCAAGACTGACCTGAAACTCATAATGCGTTGCCAGGATTTTGTGGCCCACCCTGCGGTCGCCCCGTTTGTCACGAGGGCTTATCTAAACCTGCAATGCTCTAAAATTGTATACATATCTTGGCCCCGATTGTTCTTGACTTACTATTCAAGCAACACATCTATATAAACAATCCATAAACTCTAACCACTTTTGCGCTGTTTTTAAAATTTTATAATGATTAGCCAGACCCCCCAGTCATCAGCAAAAACGCCACCCGAGGCACGGTCGTAATGGTACACTCCTCCAGTGTACACAAGCAGTAACAAAACCAACAACTTAGCTGTGAGGAACACTCACCTTGGCTGGTCATGACTCCAGACCGAGTTAGCTTGAGTTAGCTTGGCGGCTACAAATGCAGCAGAGGAGGATTGCAGACCACTCCTGGCAAGCTCGCCATTTGTCGTATCGAGTGAGTGGTGGCAATTATTGCTGATGAACAAAAGGAGTCTGCTCATACTGAACGTTGATCATAAGGTTTATTCAGATCACAAGCTTCAGCATGAGTGACAGGTGACATGACACCCGGAGAGTGACGCCTCAGAATGGCTGCTCGTTCTGCCCTCTCCTTCGTTTTCCCCCCTATTTATAAACAATGATGCTCCCTCTTCTGGCCAATCACCAGTCTCCCCTGTCTACAACACACTCCCTGTCTGTTGTATGTGGCGTTACACCTAAAACATTCCCTCTTGATACTAACATAAACAACATTCCATTTCTTCATGAAAAACATTTAACACCATCATAATCTTAATCAACTACACTAGCAAAACAAACCCAGCCCGGCAGAACGGAACTGGATTGCATCGACGGGAGGAGTTCAGGAAGTAGAGCGGAAACGGCTCAAAAACTTGTCTATACTATAATTTTGCCAAAAAATTCCCAAACGGCCCGCCCAGCGAAGGAAAGGCACCCTGTGTGAAAAATGCTGTTTTCCTATTTTTTTAATGAGTTTTCTAATTTTCACTCTCAAAATCACCATTTTAAAAAATAGAATACATACACAAATGTGATGGTGTAAGTCCACAACAATGCTTAAACCACATCAATCTGATTGGTGGGCCTGTCAGGTCCTGGCTCCCCAGTGGGTGGGCCAGGCCCATCCATTTCTATGCCCCTGATGCAAACACTGCATGTTGACCATGCGCATCACAAATAGCCTACTAACAAACACTTCGGACTAAACTCTTTCAATACCTGGGGCCTCATGTATCAATCTTGCGTACGCATGAAAACACGGCGTACGCCAGCTTTCACGTTCACGGTCAGATGTACTAACAGTGAAATTAACGTAAGAATGTGCGTTCTTCCACGTAAACTTCAGGCCTGGCGTACGTACATTTTTGTGATGTTTGTCCATTGGCGACTCATAGAGGCAATAAAGTGAAGTGGCAAACATTACACTACGAACTGTTCTATCGCACCTGCCAGATATTGCTTATAATTTGTAATTGATAAATGATTTGCCATATTATTGTCACATGAGTCTTATTAGAATATTCTATTAATTATGCAATTAAGTAAGAACATATATAAAGGATGTGAAAATTGATACAACCCGTCTAGCAATGGCAGCTTTGGCTTTATTAGAAGACATTTTCAATGGACAAATCCGGAGAGAACGAGTTTTTAGGGACCACGGTGATTTTCTGGCCCACGACGATGACTGGCTCATCAGCCGTTTCAGATTTCCAAGGGCTATACTCTTGGAGCTCTGCGCTGAGTTGGGTCCGAATTTGGAAAGAGAGACAGTGAGGAGCCACGCATTACCCGTTCCTTTACAGGTGCTTACTACACTTGGTTTCCTAGCAACCGGTTCTTTCCAAAGAGAACTGGCAGACCGCTCAGGAATAAGCCAGTCGTGTTTGAGCCGTGCAATGCCACCTGTATGGGGACGGCATCATCCGCTTGTCTACCAGGTATATACGTTCCCATACGATGCAGGTGACCAGCCAAACATCAAAGCGCAATTTGCAGCGATAGCCGGTTTTCCTAATGTAATCGGAGCGATCGACTGCACTATTGCTATAAAGGCGCCATCTGAAGACGAATTTGCATATGTGAATCGGAAACATTTCCATTCAATAAATGTGCAGATTATATGTGATGCACAAATGCGCCTAACAAATATTGTGGCAAGGTGGCCTGGGTCAACCCATGATTCATATATCCTTACAAACAGCATGGTTGGGATGAGACTCAAGCTGGCAGGGTGCGCGATGGGTGGCTACTTGGTAAGTTATGCATTTAAATGTATGGTTCTATCTAAAAGTAAAATGTTTGTGTCTGTAATTATTATTACTGCCCATCAGGAGACAGTGGTTATCCACTAAAGACGTGGCTGTTAACCCCCCTCACCAACCCACAAACTGACCGAGAGCGCAGATACAATGATGCCCATTCCCGCACTCGGTCAGTTGTGGAGCGGGCGAGGCAGCTGAAATGTCGGTGGCGCTGCCTTGACAGGACCGGGGGATGCTGTTATACCGCCCTGACAAGGTTTGCCGCATCATACTGGCCTGTGGAGTGCTGCACAATGTCGCGCACAGGCATGGCATACCCCTTGGTGAGGTGGGGGCACCGGCCAGATGACCCTGACCCAGGACCAGTATATGTGCAGCACAATCAACAAGCCATTCAGGCCCGTCAACGTGTAATTGCGACAATATAAATGGTACTCAGACACAAAGTTCATTTTTTGACCAATTCTTTTAATGAATGGCTTATTTCTGTGAGTGCGTCAGTGACATTTTTAAGGTGACTGTTCATTTCTTCAATGGCCCTAACAATTTGTTGTTGTGACTCCAGAACAGCATGCGTCAAGACACGGCCAGATGGACGGGCTTCAGCACTGGGGGAACATTAGAGACACGGGAGACGCTGGACTGAATGGGCTCTGGCTGCTCAGGTGGTGCGGACTCTGAGTGCGTGCCAGTGGACGTTCCTGCGGTTCCTAAGTCCAATTAAATACAGGCACATCTTAACAGTAATTTGAGTCTGTTCCTTATTAATGGGTACACGCATTTGCAATAAAAGCAGTGGATACGTGAAATCTCTGGTGTACCTTTTGCTATATTGCATGCATTTTAAAATTAAACGGTGGCTGGCTATGTATATCAAAGTTAAGGAAATAAATCTGAGTCACCTTGCTGGCAGTCCTGTAGTATATCCGAGTCTCCTACATCAGCGGATACGATTCCAGAGATTAACGTGTCTCCTACAATAGAGGCAACTCTCTCTGATCAAAGGGTGCAAGTTCATCGGTCCCTGTACCACCGCCTGTTCTGCCCACACTTTGTCGGTGCGCAGCAGTTCTCCGCTTAACTTCCACCTTTATGTCTGACCATTTCTTCTTCAGTTCATTTACGGTCGACTCTCAGATCCCACCGCGTTGACGGTATCAGACAAACTCGCCCACTCTTTTTTCTTTCTTTTGTTATTAATTCCAGAGGACAGATTTCCAAATAAAATATTTTTTCTTGTTTCTACCTCTGATAGTAGCACCTCTAATTCGTTTTCAGTGAAATTTCGTTTCTTGCTTGCTTTAGCCATGTTCTTGCAGGTTTCTTTTGCCAAATTGGACTAATTACCATATTTAAATTGATTTAATTGAGGGAGGAGACAGGGTGTGGTGTGGTGCTCGTGCATGTGCGCTCAATTTCGCGTTGATTGGGATGTACAAAGAGAATGTATGTGGAATGCTGCGTACGCAGAGATTCATACATCAGATTTTTTTGGTGCGTACGCACATTTATGGCTTTGTCCGTACGCAATGTTTTAGTATGAATTCAACGCAAGTCTTTGTACATGAGGCCCCTGGTTTGCATACCCATTGTTGCCTTAGTTAGCATTTACTTGTAGATATCAGGAGTTGAAACGTCTTCCCTACCCTACCGGCTGTTGATGTCATTCTTCTGTGAGCTGCTTCCTGCAGATTATATTCCGCTGAAACTAGGCTATGTGTGCTGCGATGTGTGAATGTATTTAATGTGCTTTGCAATTGTGTAAGCTACTTTGACCATGATTTCTCTATTGTACTACATCATTGATAAATCGTGTACCTCCATTCCCCTACCTTGATACGCATCAGTAGGGATTAAAGAAGTGAGTATACGCAATGCCCACTGAAAATAAAGTGGGTATACAGTGTATACCTGCGTATAGCCTTCACTACACCACTGGTCCAAAAAAGTGCCTCTCCTACATGAGTGCGCTGGTATTGCGGTTGCTGTCCTTTCAGAATCACGAAACTGTCACACACTGAAGGCCTATAGGTTCGCCACTGCGCAAACATATCTATAATAAATAAGCCTGTTAAGATATTGTTTCAAGAAATGGCCTGGTGAAGCGGTTTTATGCGCTGACTGAATTGAAGCTGATAATTCTGAGTTTTTTAATGCTCTGGTCTCCGCTGGTCTCGGCAAGAAATGATGAGTCCTCACTGTCCGAGACCCGAGTCAAGACCGAGACACTCAATACCTGGTCCCGAGACCGGACTCCAGAAATACAACACTTATATGGTTTCCCC